>NW_006400059.1:1748974-1763690 GCF_000299155.1 Elephantulus edwardii
CGAGGTTAGTCCCATTCTACAACAGTGGCATCATGTAATATTTGTCCTTTTGTGACTGGGATACTTTAGGGTTTTCTTGACTGTAATTATTAGAGGCGTGGATCACTAGGTGTGGGGTTCCCCCCCAAGAACTTCTGAATGGTTTGAACAGCCATGCTTTAGTTAGCAAACACTAACCAGATGCTTCTAGAATAACAATAATTCTCAACCCTTACTAACATGCACATGTTATTTGTACTACCTTTTTTAAATTTTACCCCTTCTTGAAAGCATTTGACATGTGTCTACTCAGTTATTTATCACAACTGTCCATATTCGATTTGAGGAAACTGAGGAGCAGACAGGATGTATCACTTGCCCTGTGTCATGCAGCTGCTATGTGGCAGAGTGGGCATTTGAAGAGCTGTCAGTAACTGTGCTGTGCTGCTTCCAGATGCACCCAGTGAGCTTGAGACACATACCCTCCTCATAGGACATCTTGGGAAAACTTTCTCACAGGACTTGCAACTGCATGTTTTAGGAACTAGACCTGTGATCTTTTTCTCTGCCTGAGCATCCTAGCCTGAAGGTGAATGGTGAACCAGATGCAGATAATACTTAACAGACCAACTCTTCCAGGTCTCTTGGGTGGGGAGTTGGGAGGAAGGTGTATGTTTAAGTTGATCTAATTGCCAGTTATGTGGCACAAGTCATGTGACTCTCCTTTTAATTGGAGCCCACATTGGGGTATTATCGGCATCAGTATCATGACTAATGCCTGCAGTTATATTCTGTAGTCTCTATGTAGTCTCTAGGCAAACAACTTTGCTCCACTCAAGCAATATCTGAGTGGATGTATGAGGATAGGTGGACACTGTAGCAACTGCAGGGATCTGGCATCGTGGTAGAGCAGAAACAGTCCTGACTTGGCCACCCTTTGTATCTACTTGAACAGTTGTTTATGGGTTGTTTCTGCCTCTTGGTGACCCCACGAGTGTCAGAGTACAACTGTCCTCCATGACAATTTCAATAGCTGATTTTTCTCAATTAGGTCTTCCTTCTGAAGCATCTCTACATAATTTCAAACCCCAATGCTTTAGTTAGTGTTAACCACTTATACTGCCTAGGACTCCACTTATACTTCACCTCATTCCTAACCTCAGCTGTGTTGCTTTCTGACCAAGTGACTTTGGACAAGGTATTCAAATTTCCTAAGTGTAAAATGAGGACAAGTGAAAACTACTGATGAAGGTTCTTGTGAGGACTTGACCAGAAGGTGGTTGGTACTTCATGACAATTTTCATACCTTCTCCCGAGATGCCTCTGTCCTACTTCCCTGTGAGACTTTGGCCAAAGTGCTCAGGACACGATTTAGATTTTTAAGCTGCTCTACTTGATAGACTCTTCCAATCTCCTCCCTTTGACATCTGTATTGCCTAATTGTGTCTGGGATGCCCTGCTATACTTCAGTGACCCCATTAATAAGGCATGGGAAATTTAACTATAAAAAAAGAAATTTAAGCCCATTATGCTCTATGGTACAGTCAAGAACCTAATGTGTGGTTGTACAATTTGATGGATGGGGGGTAAGGGAAATTGAAAGAATTTGTTCTTGAAAACTATATAGTCAAATTTTATAAATAAGCTAGTACAAAATTTAAAAAAAAGAACCTAATGTGCTGATTTTCAGTGGATGTTAGCTGGGCAATCTTAGTTTTATCCAGAGCTTTCCAGAATTAATGCTGCTCACTAGAATCCATTTCTTCTTGCTTGAAGACTAAGACAAACTCCATAAGGCCAGGCCTGTCTCATTGCTTTGTTACTTAGTAGCATGCCACACTTTTCATCATATAGGAGGTATCTACTCATGGAATGAAAAACAGATGGATAGACTAGAAAGTAGAGAGAAGAGGCATTAGAGTGGGGTGGATGACGTCAAAATGAAGACTGAGTTGTCCAAACAGGTGACACGTTTTCTGCTTTATTTTAGCATCTGACCTTCACACTGATCTTTCTTGCAGGTCCATAGATACTTCAGAAGCTCAGAAGGTCCCTGGGTTTGTCTGCTTCCTTTCAGCTGATGATGTGCCGGGGAGTAACGTAACTGGCCTTTTAAATGATGAAACAGTCTTTGCAACAGATAAGGTATGTCTTGGATTTCATTTCCTCCATATCAAATAAGTAAAATGGGTTCAGTTTCACCTTTTACTCATTCTGCCAAAGGTTTAATCTTCAAAAGATTAAGATTTACACATATTGCAGTCATCATCCAACTGGGAAAGGGACAGAATACTCCTAAGAACATTTTTAGTTTGAACTTAATATTTGCTTGTTTATTTAATTTGATGGCTGCTGTTTTCACATAGTAGGTTGACTTCATAATGAAGTGGCAAGGTTAGTGATTTTACTTGAATTTGCAATCTAGTTCTTAAAGAAATGTTGTTGTTGTTGTTAGGTGCTGTTGAGTACAACCCATAGAAACCCCATGAACAAGTGATTGCAACACTGCCCTGTCCTGTGCAGTCCTCACACTTCCTGACACACGAGAGCCCATTGTGACAGTCACTGTGTCAATCCACTTGATAGAAGGTCTTCCTCTCTTTAGCTGACCCTCCACCTTTCAGGCACAATGTCCCTCTCCAAGAAATAGCCTTTCCTAGCAACATGCTCAAAGTATATTAAGTAAGGGTAAAGTAAGGGTATAAGTCCCTTTATATTTAAAAAAGTGACAATACATTAAACAAAACTTAACAGACACCAAAAGTCACCACTATGCATATTGAAAGTTTTTTTGTTGATCTCAATTATTAGGAATTTTGCCTTCACTCCCCTCAAAGTTTCTAAATGTGCAAGATAATGGTTAGAAAAATCTACATATTTTATTCATATTGATTGTTATTCAGACTGTCAGTTTACAATTCCAATTCGGATTGGTTGTTGCAAATGAGATTGTGATATTTTGGTTTCCTTAACCTGCTAGTTAGATTTCCTTATCTTTTACTTTGGGCATGTTGTCAGAAGGGACCAGACCTTAGAGAGTGCAGGAGAGGAAGACCCCAGATGAGATGGATTAACACAGTGACTCGGGTAATGAGGATACGTGTGTTGGAGTCAGTATGACTGGCTCAGGACAAGGTAGGCTGCAGAGCTACTGTGCATAGGGTCCCTATCAGTCACAGGTGACTTGAAGACACATAACAACAAGGAGCTCTGGTGGCATAGCCCACAGAGAGTTGCACTGCTAACCCGTAATTAACACCTCTCTGCCAGTTCAAATCCACCAGCTGCTCCTCAAGAGAAAAATGGGCACCCTCTTTCCGTGAATTAACTCTGAGTTGGCTCTGATTCTGTAGCAATGAGGTGCTTGGCTTTAGTTTGGTTATTTGTTTGTGGTTTTGGTTTTTTTTGTTTGATGTTTTTTTTTAATGGGTTGGTGTTGCTTTGAGGGACATAAATTCACCTTATTACTATTGTAAAAGTTAAAGAGAAACAAACAAACAACTCCAAAAAATTCAACAAACAAAAAGCAGTAAATGTGAGTCACACAGGTTCCAGAATAAAAGTGCTTGAAGGCAGAACAATGGCTCTGCAAACATGAGAGTCTTCCCTTGGTGAGAGCTAGTTGGGTCAATGAACCACTGCACTAATCAAACTGTTGTTGTGTACCATTGAGTCAGAAACAAACCATAGCTGCCCCTCTCGAGGATTTACATAAGCAGTAAACCACATGGGAGGAAAAGCCCCATCCATCCCTCTGTAGTGGAGCAGCTGGTGGATTGGAACCTTGTGCTTTGGGCTTTGGTTTGGCAATGCAACTCCTCACCACTAACCAACGCTCCCTAGTGTAACTTAGCTGCATCCTTCAGAGCTATTTATCAGACACTTGCACCAAGGTATTGTTTCCTATTTTCAGAAACTACAGGTTACAAAGATGTTGGACAACAATTTTTGCTGTTTATTTAGGAATGCTGGCCAACAAATTATCCCTGAGAAAAACCCATTAAGCTTTATGGGAATAAGATTATTGTAATTATTATTCTAAACATCCAGGGGATAGGGGCAAATCTTTGTTTATAAAACTTCAAGCTTGAATAGCATTTGGGACTAATGCTCTGGAGGCATTGAGACATGATTGCTGCTTTTGAGAATTTTGAGAATTGGTACAAGTCTGGGAAACAGAAAATGAAAGCAAAGACGTAGTTAAAAGAAATCTTTCAAGAGTCAGGACCTAAGACCTCATCACAACTTAGTCGTTGGCCAATGCCAATTTTCTTTTTGAGTTGAAATTTCTTTATCTGAAGCCCAAGAGGTTTAGAGGAAATCCAAACTGACAGATATGCTTTATGTTTCCACTCTTCCTGTTCTACTCATGGCTGACACCAGTCATCAATCACCACACGTTATCTGGTCCAACTTCTTAACTGACTGCCAGTACTAAACAATCAGAATTGGTCCTTGAGGTAAAATCAGTTCATTTGGTATCCTGATACTGTTGTTGTGTACCATCGAGTCAGAACTGATCCAAAGCTGACCTTCCAGCAGGTATTCAGAGATTATAGCATCGGAGGAGATTGCCCATCCTTCTCCTGGTGGAGCAGCTGGTAGATTTGAACTATGTGCCTTTGAGATTGCAGCACAGCTTCTCACCACTAGGCCACCAGAGCTAATAACCTTTAGTTCCTACTCCAGTGCTGTAGTTTCTGAACCCTTGTGAAAGGCACAGAATTCCAGTTAATAAAGAAACCAAAAGACTTCATGCCGTTCCTAAAATGTGCCTTTCTAGGAAATTGTAGGACAGAGAACTTTTGTTGTTTTTTTGAACAAGTCAAAGTAATTTGTTTTATGAGGAATTTTGTATTGTTTCTAATAATCTTCCTCTGTGCCTAGGTGACTTGTATTGGACACATTATTGGCGCTGTGGTCACTGACACCCCAGAACACGCACAGAGAGCAGCTCAAGGCGTGAAAATCACCTATGAAGAACTCCCAGCCATTATCACAATCGAGGTGACTGGGAATGGGTGCTTCTGCACAGTAGTGAGCCCCCTGTTTCTAGAGGCATATTCATTAGGTCATCCTAGAGCTTCATAAACACAGATCTGCTAATTAAAAAAGTTGGAGGGTTGAATTCACCCACAGGTACTTTGGGGGTAAAAGTTTGGTCATCTATTTCTGAAAACTCAGCCTTCGAAATGGACATAGTTCTACTCTGACACACATTGGCTAACAACAACAACTGGCTTGTTTTTATAAAGAGACTTTGGGAAGCAGCAGGGGTACTTGGGCGTTTCAATCTCTTCCAGTACTGGGATTCTGTGGTCTTATAAAACCTTTCCATAGTGACCTTAGCGTATTTCTCCAATGACCAAACTAGCTCCTTTCTGCCCAAAGTATTTTGCTTCGTGATAAACTCTGTATTTTAAATAATCTAGCTCGGCATGTAGGAATAATCAGTCTCCAGTTGAGACCAGGCAGAATTTATTGCCATTTTCCCCACTTAAGACCTAAAGTTGTCTGTTTCGTCAGACGGCACAGGAGAATATGATTCCCTGGGGTACAAGAGAATTTCCTTTAATCCTGTATAAAACATTTATGAAGTTCATGTGTGAGAAGAGGACACAATTCAGAGACATCCTTTTTTCCTCGCCCTGAACAACAATTACCAAAGCTGCTTTTCGGTCCTTAGGATGCTATAAAGAACAATTCCTTTTACGGCTCTGAGCTGAAGATTGAGAAAGGAGACCTCAAGAAGGGGTTTGCGGAAGCGGATAATGTTGTCTCAGGTACATTTGCACTGCAGCAAGGGGGAAGGCTCAGTCATGGGATAGTTGAGAGACTTCCTGGATTTAGAACCAAATATAAGAGATTAACACTGATCCCTAGACAAGAGAAGTGGTGGTGTGATATAGGAAAGAGTGTGAGTTTCTTCGGACTGTTGTTGAGTACTGTCGAGTCAAAACTGACTCATAGCTGACACGCCAGTGAGTTTTCAGGGGAAATAAATTCCACGGGAGGAGATTGCCCATCCTTCTCTTGTGAGGCAGTTGGCAGATTTAAACTGATACCTTTGAGTAGACAGCACAATTTCTTACCACTAATCCACCAGAGCTCCCTTTCTTTGGGCTACTATAGTGGAAATACTGAAAGTGAGTGGCTTTAGCAAACAGAAGTTTCTTTTCTCACAGTTTAGAAGGTTAAAGGCTGAATTCAGGGATCTGGTTGTAGGGGAAGGCTTTGTCTCAGTCGACTATAGGGCAAGGTCCTTGTTTCTTTACAGTTTTATTCCTTAGTTCCTTCATTCATGTGGCGTGACGTCTGTCTTTTCACAACTGTGCCTAAATCTACTCCTTGTGTATCTCAAAAGTGACAGTACCACTGTTGTAAAATGGAACTGACATCAGGTTTGGGGAGAGACTGAGAAAGATGGGATAAATTATGAATACTTCATTGAAACAGATGAGGGAGAGAACTGTTTAAAAAAGGGATATGTGATTAGGTATTTTTGTCATGACAGGAGTCCAGAGCGAAGGCTGCATAGTGGAATGGACCTGGGGGGAGGGACTGTATAACAATGAAAGAATTTTTCTTTTATTTTTCAAAGTGAAGAATCAACTGCGGTGGGGTGGGGGAGGGAGAAAATTACAACAGTGAACGAATGGAAATCCAAAGTCTCTGTAAATTTTCATTAAAATTAATAATAATAATAAAAAAGAAAAAAGTGATTGTTTTAAAAGCACAAACTATACTGTTGGTTTTGTGTGCTGTTGAGTTGTAATCGACACATAGCTCACTCTCTAGCTGACCCTCCAGCAGGTTTTCAGAGATAGTAAATTGTACAGGAGGAGATTATCCATGCTTCTCCCATGGAGAAGTTCAATTTGATGCACTGCCTTTGCAATTGCAGCAGAGTTCCTCACCACTAGGCCACCAAAGTTCTCTACATAACAAGTGGGATTGTAGTACAGATGTATGGTGGCATTACAAACACAAGGAAGAGGGACACAATTCAATACATACAGAGTTCCTCTCCATGTATTTCTTGTTTATAACAAAATAGTTCATAGTTAGGAAGCTCTGGTGGCCTACTGGTAAGGAGCTGCAGTGTCAACCTGAAGGCACATGGTTCAAATCCACCAACTAGTCCAAAAGAGAAAGATAGACAATCCCTTTCTGTGCATATCTTGCCTCTGAAAACCCACTGGAGCGTCAGCTATGGATTGATTCTGACTAGATTGCACAGAACAACAAGTAGGTAGTTGGCTGAGAAAGAGCTTCAGTTCTCTTAACTCCATTTTCCTGCCTCAGGGCTGCATATACTTAAGTAACTCTTAAAAGGTGGCAGAGCGTTCAGATCTAGAAAACTGTCAAGGAGTTGTTTCCAGCTGTTTTAATGGCTGCTGCAGCCTGACCAAACCTGAGCCTGTCATGTCTCTCACCACACAGACTTCTAGCCTCTTACCATCTGCTAGAAGATAGTCCTTACTTATTGATGCCCAGTTAGCCCTTACTCCTTCTCCCCAAGTTTCCTTTTTCTCTGATACTGTGACACAAGGTCGATGGCTGTCATCCCAGGACACTACCCTCCCCTGAAACTTTCTTCTAGATTGTCTGCTGTGCATTCATTGTTCAGTCAGTGACTCAGTCACGTATAAGCCCACATTGCACTAAGTCAGCCTACTTCTCCAACATACCTGATAGCTTTCGTAATTGAAGAATATTGTTTTATATCTTGTACACTTATCTATTCATTCCTGCCTTAATCTTTCCAATATCTCACAATGATAGCTTTTAAAAGTTATCTATCTATCTATCTATCTATCTATCTATCTATCTATCTATCTATCTATCTATCATCTGGCTGAAATGAGAAGAGAGCGAGTCCAGATGCATCTCAATACCATTTTTGTTGTTGTTTGTGGAGGATCCTCTGCTTTCAGATGGCTATGCCTACAGCCCTTTCCATCCCAGTTATGGAAACAGCCAATTGCTCTTGATCTGTTGGCAAAGTACACTCTCTCCTTGAGCAGATTGATGCCTTCTTTGACAGTGGCTCAAGGTGGCGGTGTCTCTCTGCTTCCCTAGGTGAGTTGTATATTGGTGGCCAAGAACACTTCTACCTGGAGACCCAGTGCACCATTGCTGTCCCAAAAGGCGAGGAAGGAGAAATGGAGCTCTTTGTTTCCACACAGAACACCATGAAGACCCAGGTAGAGACCTTGCGGGTCAGCGAGGGTCTGGGAAGGGCACTTGGGAGCTCCTTACAGATCAGAAACAGTAGTATGGAGGATGGGAAGAGAGTGAATTAGCTGGTCCCAGCAGCAGTAAGTACTGGGGTGAGGGCACAGACTTGAAGCCAGCTCTGACACCAGTAAGCTGATACCACTGAGCTGGTTAGTCAGTCTTGAAGCCTTAGTTTCAAGTGAGGGCTGCAGTGTGAATTAGATTGATTTCAATGCTTGGACTAGAGCCAGGTAGGAGTTAGGCAGCTTCGTTCTGGTGCTGTATGGCTGTGGCAAAGTCCACAAGGACATTAAATGATTTCTAACTCGAATGGCCCCCAAATCTGTAGTAAGTGTAATTTAACAGCAGCTGCTAGTGCCCTGCCTTCTGACACACTCTGCTGGCCCAGCGAGATGGAGTGAGTTCTGGCTTTCAAAGTGCACTATGACCAGTCTTCTGGTGGAAAACAAGAGTCTGAGTTCAGTCTGCAGTGACTGATGAGGGCTGGGCCCCAAAGAGTTTCTGAATTCTCACAATAACTAACTAAAGCCAGCCTACCCTCCTGGCCTGAAAGAGATTCGATGCATCCAATAATGGTGTTTTTTTTCCTTTGATCACAGAGCTTTGTTGCAAAGATGTTGGGGGTTCCGGAAAACCGGATTGTGGTTCGAGTGAAGAGAATGGGAGGCGGCTTTGGCGGGAAGGAGACACGCAGCACCGTGGTGTCCACAGCAGTGGCCCTGGCTGCACACAAGTGAGTTCCAACCCCCACTTTCCCCAGCAGCCCCGGAGCAGGGCCAGCTGTGCTGGAAAAGCCCTCTGGGTTTTCCCCTTTCGGAAGATGTTTCCTCTTGCTTTGAATTCTCAGAACTCTTTATTTTTAGAACAGTGCAGGGGCAATCTCTGAGTAGTATAAACAATTAATGCTCTCACTGCTTACAGAAAGGTTGGAGGTTTGAGTCCATCCAGAGACTCCTCGAAAGAAAACTCTGGTGATGTACGTCTGAAAAATATCAGTCACCAAAAACCTTACAAACACAGGTCTCCTGAGATATATGTGCTCAAAATGAGTTAGAATCTACACAAGAGTTGCCAGTTTTGGTTTTCTGGACAGAACACTGTCAGTCAGGTCACTCAACTATTTAATCTTCGTGTTCTGGTCCATATGCCAACAGCTCATCTGCCCAGTCTGGCTGTGAGATCCCAAAGGTAAAGGCATGCCTTTTATCTTTATTTCCTTCCTGGGTTTAGCACAATGCTTAGACATCAAAGCATCATACTGTTTACCCCGAGATCTACACGGCTGGGCTGTTATAGAATGGCATTTAACCTGTGGATCCTCCCTCAGGACTGGCTGCCCCGTGCGATGCATGCTGGACCGTGATGAGGACATGCTGATAACCGGTGGCAGACATCCCTTCTTGGCCCGATACAAGGTTCAAATATAAGGGTGGGAGGACCTGGGCTGAAAGGCACAAGGACCCTCGGCTGCATTCTTATTCTTTGCATGAATGTCTGTAGAAGTTCAAAGAAAAGTAGTGATGAGGGAAACTCAAGTAGGCCCTGGACAAAGGGGTAGTGCTGGGAGGCTGGTGGACCACAACCCAAGAGATGTCAGTGTCCATTCCTTCTGTGACTTTCCTGGGATCTGGTCAGACTCCAGAGCATGAGGGGCAGCAGATTTAGACTAAATCTATTAGGGAACTTTAAGGTGACCATGTTCACAGTCCAATGTAAAAATCAGATTGACCACTTAATAATTTACGATGAGAAATTAAACTTCCCTAGGGCTTGGAAAACACAGCTTGTGAGGTCAACAGTACATGAAGGCTGAGTGCTGGCCAAATTACCTGGTGGGAGACTCCTTTCTGGGCTTTGGTGGAAGGCAAATCCCTGTACTAACCACCCTTCTTCGCAGCTGTCAGCCTTGTATGCCTCAGCTAGGAGCCTTCTCCTCTCGTGAGAACCATGCTTTTAACACCTCCCCTTGTACCTGCACTGGATTTACCTCTTGATTGATTTAACTCCCTGAAAGGGATGTTGTAGTTGTTGTTGTTAAGCGCCGTCGAGATGCAGGCAACTCATAGTGACCCTATGAATGATGTCCTGAGCACCCTGTGTATAACTTTCGTCCTTTCTCCAGGTTCATAAGGTTTCCAGAGGCAAGCTATTATGGAAGTGGATGCCACTCCTGCTACCAAGCTTGTTTTAATAGGGGAGCTTCACCAAACACTGTCCACCATGGGTGTAGGGGCCAGTATTTCTCTTATCCTCAAATTCTGTGTGTCCAAAGAGAGGAATTTAATCTTTGAAAGTCTCAGCTTCATTGCTTGTAACCCTTGTAAAAGGTTGTGATGGTTTTCTATGGTCAGGAATGTGAAACCCATCCAGTATCTTGACAAGTGTAACTCCTGCCTTTTCTTGGCCAAATGCTGTGAGGGCAATCCTTTTCTAACCTTCCCCCCAATTTCTCCCTTCCCTGCTCTGTCTAGACTTCCTTTCTCCTTTTTTCTTCCATGTTCCCACTCTCAGAACCAGAGTCAGAGTACGCAGAGGGAAAAATGAGTGCAGAGAGGGGTGTCAGCATGGAAGAGCCTAGGGCACAACAGCTAGCATCTCTTCTCTACACCTGGCTGGTTCTGGTCCTCCGTGATCTCCTGTTCTTTTTACTTCCTCCAGCTAGTCTCAGTGGGAAGGGAGGATTAGCTAGAGTCAGAGAGAAGTGGCGTTTGAGAAATCATTCTCTCTCTTCCCCTCTCCCCCCTCCCCCCTCCCCCCCCCCCCCAAAACCAAAACCCCTTCCCCCCCCCTCCCCCTCCCCCCTTATCAGGTTGGCTTCATGAAGACTGGGAAAATTGTGGCTCTGGAGGTGGATCATTACAGCAATGCGGGGAACACGATGGATCTCTCTCAGAGTGTAAGTAAAGCTTGCCTCCTGAAGGCCATGGCACCTGGAAGTCAGGGGTGCCCACTGCCTTTGACACACAGGCAGGGTTTCCACCCTTCCCTTTCCTTCTTTGGATATCAATACACATCTTACTGGTTGTCCTTCTGCTTTTACAATTATGGCCTTATACAGCATTTGTTCTCATGTACCTGACTTAGTTCATTCACCATAATGCTCTCTAACCTCTCCCATGCTATATAATATTTTTCACAATCATTGCTCATGAATGCTGCCTAGTATTCCATCTTATGAATGAAGGATGATTTCTTAATCCAGTTATTTGCTGATGAACCTTTGGGCTGTTGTATTTTTAAATTGATCTATATGTCTATCCAATCTGTCTTGGAGGAAATGCAGCCAGAGCTCCTTGGAAGCAAAGATGGTGAGACTTTGTCTCACATATCTTGAACAAGCATTCAAGAGGAACCAATCTTTGGAAAAGGACTTCGTTCCTGGCAAAGTAGAGGGTCAGTCAAGGAGTGGAAGACCTTCAATGAGATAGATTGACACAGTGGTTGCAATAGGTGTAAGCATAGCAGAGATTGTGAGGGTGGCGTCGTTTGGGAAGGATTTCATTCTGTTGTAGTAGAGACTCTCACGTTGAGGTCAACTGGATAACATCTAACAACATGCCAATATCATATTGTCTTGAATGTCTAGATTACTAGAAATAATAATCTTTTTAATTAATTTTAATGAAAATTTACAGACTTTTAGGGTCTCCATTCATTTATTGTGGCACTTTTCTCCCTGCCCACCCCTCCCCTCCAGCTAGTTCTTCTCTTTGAAAAGTAAAAGAAAAATTCTTTCATTGTTATACAATCCCTCCCACCAAGTCTACTCCATTATGGAGCCTTCATTCTGGACTCCTCATGACAATAATACCTAATCATTTATCCCTTTTAAACAGTTCTCTCCCTCATTTGTTTCAATGCAGTATACATTATTTATCCCGTTTCTCAGTCATTTTTTTAAATCATATAATTTTGTTAATATTAGTTTGACAATTTCTGCAAAAAAAAACTGTTGAAATTTTGAAAAGAATGTGTCAAGTTTTAGATCAGCTGGGAAGGAATTGTCATCTTCCTCATATACAGTCTTCCAATTAGTAAATATGCAAAATCTGCTCATATTTAGCTTTCTAACTGCTGTCAGTTTTATTATCATTTTCGATGTCATGTCTTTCATTTCTTTGTTTAAATCTCTTCTTAGGAATTTAATTCTTTTTTATGTTAATGTAAACAAAATTGTTTTCTTATTTTCATTTTTTAGTTCTTCATTATACTTTAATTTTTTGTATTACATATAATTATATAGAAATATAAATGTAGAACTGTGGCTTTCTGGAACTCATTTGTTCGTTTGAGTGGCTTTTTTGTGGGTTCTTTAGTGTTTTCTTAGTATCATGCTGTTTGTGAAAAACAGTTTTACTTTTTCCTTTCCACTGTGAACGCCCTTTATTTCTCTGATTGCCTCATTGCACTGTGAATTGCTTTTGTAATCAGCAAAAATAAAAACAAAAGCAGGAGAAAGAAACATTTCTAAGACCTGCCCTGCCACAAGAAGCGTTCTTTTAGCATAATTTTCAAAACTCATGTTGGATTACATTTTTTCTTCCAGCTTTAGCTCTTTGGCCCCATTTTCTGCGCACCCCATTCCACATTCCCTTCCTTTCAGGCATGTTACAACCTCAAACAAGCCTTTCTCTTGTATTCTTCTCTGATTTTATGAATGATGTTTTCTGTACTGAAAACACACACTTCCTTTCCATCTCTCTCTCTTGGGCTCCTATTGATTTCTCATTATGCAGCACAAATGTCATCTTTGTCCCTTTCTACTCCTCTTAGTACTTATTACCATATATTGTGGTTAAAAGTCTAGTTTTCAATCTCCCCTACTGGGCTGTGAGCCCTTTAGGGACAGGAGAAGTATCTTACTCTTCTTTACAAAATACCTTCCATAGTTCATGATGCACAATGGATACAGTAATATCTTTACAGCTGACGTGGAGTCAGAGGACCCGAATCCTGTACTGCTCATTGGGTCTTTTAAGTAACATATGCTTCCATCTGCAAATTAGTAACAAAAATCACATTTCAACTCTTTTCAAGTAAGCTTTTTATTTCTAGGTTAATTATAGATTCATTCATGAATGTATGTTTAATTAATAGAGAAATAATAGCTACATCTCTGTATCCTTTGCCTGGTATCAATTTTGCAATATAGAATCACAACCAGAATATAGGCATTGTTGTACTCAAGATATAGAACATTTCTAGGACCTCACAAATTCTTTACACTCTCTATTTATTGTCAAATCAACTTCCCTTCTTTACCCTCACTTCTCCTTAATTCTTGGCTATTACTCTGTTTATCATGTCTACATTTTTGCCAGTTTGAAAAATGTAAATTTAAGCATTTAGTATGTAGATTTTTGGATTCTTTTGTTTGTTTTACTTAGGATGATTCTCAAAATTTGTCAGGATTGCTCTGGATAAGCAATAGTTTATCCCTTTCTGTTGCTGAGTGATATAATTTCATAGTATTTATATATCAGTTTGTTTATCCATTCATCCAATAAAAAGTTGTTTCCAGATTCTGTCTATTATAAATAAAGCCAATATAATTATTAATGCACATTCTTTTGAATGCACATAATCATCGTTCTTCTGTGTTAAATGCTAGGAGTGCAATAGCTGAGTCATTTGATAGTTTCATGTTTGGTGCCAAATTGTTTTCTGGAGTAGTTGCACCATTTTTCATTCCCACCAGCAATGAATGAGTGGCTTAGTTTCTCCATATCCATATTAATGTTTAGTGTTGTCATTATTTTAATTTTAGCTATTTTGATAAATGTACAGTAATACTTCTTTGTTATTTCAACTAGCATTTTACAGACTGATAGGGCTGTGTATCTGTGTGTAATTGTGCCCATTTTAAAAAAAAAAGGTTTCCTTTTTACCATGCCATTTTGACAAATTTCTCTATCTTTTAGTTACTAGTCATTGGTTCAAAATTGGAAAAGGTATGAGTCAAGGATGTGTCCTATCTCCATATCTTTTCAATCCATATGCAGAACAGATTATCTAGGAGGCTGGGGTCTATGAAAAGTGTGGCATCAGGTCTGGAGGTAAATTCATCAACAATCTGTGTTATGAAGATGACACAATCCTGCTTGCTGAAACTGAGGAAGACCTGAAGCGCTTGCTGCAGAAGGTCAAGGACTGCAGCCTTCAATATGGATTGAAGCTCAACATCAAGAAAACAAAGATTCTTACCACTTGGCCAATTGGCAGCAACAGTGTGGATGGTGAAGAGATTGGGAGAGTTAACAGTTTTAGTTTACTTGGCTGCACAGTCAACACTCTGGGTAACAGCAGCCAGGAAATAAAGAGATGAATTGCATTGGGAAAATTAGCTGTGAGGGACCTCTCAAGAGTACTGAAGAGCAACAACATCAGGCTGGAGACTAAGGTGCAACTGATCCAGGCTATAGTGTTTGCACTTACGTGCTAAGCATCAGAGAGTTGGACAGTGAATAGGGATGATAGAAAAAGAATTGATGCCTTT
>NW_006400059.1:1763915-1767990 GCF_000299155.1 Elephantulus edwardii
TAAAATTGGCAAGGGATAAATCAGGGCTTAGGGCTGTTGTACATAGGGTCACTATGAGTCGCAGGTGACTCGACAGCACATAACAACAATAACAACAACATACTCTCCAACAGTTAAAACCAGAGTGGAGGACATTGAAGATTTTTACCAACTTTAGCAGTCTGAAATTGACCAAACGTGCAATCAAGATGCACTAATAAAATTGGTGACTAACATGCAAAAGTTAGAAACAACAAAGAAGTAATAGTAGCTGGAAAATATAAATTTAGTTACAGAAATGAGACTGGAGAATGAATGGTTGAATTTTGTATATCCTATTATTTAAACATATTTTATTTATACCAATGCCTTTTTTAAAGAAAAAGTGGTGACTCTATACATGGACCTCATCTGATGGACCTCACAGATATTAACTATATCTGTGGAAAGAATTGTTGAACAAGGCCAATGTCAGTAGTCAAAATATTGGGCCAAGTCCTGATTGTGAAACAGACCATAAACTACTCATGTACAAGGTCAAATGGAATCTGAAGAAGATTAAAGGAAGCCCAAGAGAATTGTTTGTAGTTCTTCTTTATTCTTTTGATATCTTCCAAGTCTATAATAATATCTCTTGTTTCACTCCTTGTATTAGTAAGTTAAGTAATAAGCAAGTCTTCACACTCTTTTTTCTCTATTGTGCTTGCTATTTTATAGATACTTTATTAAAACCAACAGGTCTCCCACTTTTATCAGTGGTTTTTTTCTGTTTTCAGTTTTAATTCTTTCTCCCTTTTATTATTTTTTCCCTTCTGTTTGATTTGGATAACTTCTCATTTCTTATTTTTTAAGAAACTTAGATTATTGATTTGAAGTATTTTCTCTTTCATAATATATGCATCTAACTATAAATTTCCCTTTCATCACTGCTTTAGTGGTGCCTAACAAATTTCAAGAGATTGTAAAAGTATTTTCATTCAATTCCATATATTTCTTTTTACTTGCCTTTAGACTTTCTTTTTGATTCATGAGTTATTTAAAGTGTGTTGTTTGGTTTCCAAGTTTTGAAAAAAGTCCTATCATCTTTCTGTTATTGACGTCCAATTTGATTCCATCTCAGTTAAGGAATATACTCTGTATGGATTCACCTCCTAAATTTAAGGTTTATTTTCTATCTCGGGATATTGTCTATCTTAGTGTATGCTCCAGTACAGGCCATGGTATTTGCAATCGCTTGTTATGCATCAGAGAGTTGGACAATGACTAGGGAGGACAGAAGGAGAGTTGATGCCTTTGAGCTGTGGTGCTGGAGAAGAGTACTGAATGTACCATGGACTGCCAGGAAAACAAACAGATTCATCTTGGAGAGGATTAAACCAAGCTACTCCTTGGAGGCAAGGATTCTGGGGCTTCGTCTGACATACTTTGGACATGTTGCAAGGAGGGACAGGTCCTTGGAGAGGGACATCATGCTTGGGAGGGTGGAGGGACAGTGCAAGAGGGGAAGACCCTCTATGAGATGGATTAATTTGGTGACTGGGGTAATCGGGATGGGTGTGTCAGAGGCAGTGCACTTGGCGCAGGAAAAAGCAGGGTTTAGAGCTGTTGTGCATAGGGTCGCTATGAGTCGCAAACGACTCGAAGGCACATAACAACAACAACAACAGTGTATGCTCCATGGACTCTTAAGTAGAATGTATATATTGTGTAGAGGGAGCTCTTATGGCCTAGTGGTAAGGAGTTGCACTAACAACCCAAAGGCATATGGTTTGAATCCACCAGCTGCTCTTTGGGAGAAAAATGAATAATCTCCTGTGAGATTTACTGGTTGATAGTCTTTTGAAGGGTTAGCTATGACTCACCTCCAACTTGACAGTGCATAACAACAACTGTTAATTAGTCTGTAAACACTGATTAGATTCTGTTGGTTGATAATGTTGAGAGTTACAACTTCTTTTCTAGTTTTTTCTTTTGATTATTGACAAAAGAGTGTTGAAATCTCCAGTGTAATGTGCATTTGTTTAGCTTTCCTTTCAGTTTTACCAAATGTTTCTTTTTTTTTTTTAATTTAGGTTGTTTATTTTTCATTTCAATGAACATCTACAGAGCAAATGTTTCTTATAACAATTTTTTTAGCTCTTATTTTTAGTGCCTTCACAATTAAGTATTGTCATTTCTTTTTTGGTAGACTAGCCATATATTTCAGGAAATTTTCTTCTTTTGAAGCCTATTTCAGCTGATATTAATAACTTCTGCTTTCTTTTGATTGTTGTTGTTATTATATAACATAGAGTCAGAACCAGCCCATTGTTTTCCAGTGGCAGTAAAACATAAGGAAGGAGATTGTCCATCTTTTCTCCAAAGAGCAGCTGGTGAATTATAAACTGCATTACACCTCTTTACCTTCCTTTTGATTAATGTTGTATATATGCCAAACACATTGCTGTCAAGATAGGACTGAGTGTTTATGGGAAGTGTTGTTGTTGTTAGGTGCTGTCAAGTTGACTACAATTCGTAGTCATTTAATGAACAAAGTTTTTCACCATCTTTGCCTCTAAGGAGCACCATGGTTGCACTTTCTGTAAGACACATTTGTTTGTTCTATTCAGTATTCTTTTCTGAAACCACAGCTCAAAGGCATCAATTAATGTGTCATCTTTGTTGTTATTGTGTCCCATGGAGTGTGACATGACCCATGACTGACCCTCCTGCAGATTTCCAGAACTAGAATAGCACAAGGGAGAGATTGCCTATCTTTCTCCTGCAGAGCAATGTCTTTGACTTACCAGCACAATCTTACCACTAAACCATGTTTTTTGTCATTACTGGTTATACATAAGAGAGATGGACAATGATTAAGGATGATAGAAGAAGAATTGATGCCTTTGTGTTATGGCCCTGGAGAAGGGAACTGACTATACCATGGACTGCCAAGAGAATAAACAGATCTTTTCTGAGAGGGTGAAACCAGGATGCTCCTTGGAGGCAAGGATTTTGACATACTTTGGGCAACATGGAAGATGACACCATGCTTAGAAGAGTTGAAGGACAGAGTAAGAGGGGAAGGCCCTGGATGAGATAGATTGATTCAGTGTCTGAGGACATGAGGGTGTGTCAGAGACAATGAAATTGGCTCAAGATAGATCAGGGTTCAGAGCTGTTGTACATAGTGTCACTCTGAGTCACAGGGGACTCGACGGCACATAACAACAGCAAGCCACCAGTGCTCCCTTCTGTCATCCTTAGTTATTGTCAAACTTTCATATGCTGGCAATCTTTCTCCTGTGTTAACAGCCCAGCACTTCCTATATCACATCACTTTCTTTCTCTTCGTCTTTATATCTGTGTCTAGATCTACATAGAGATAATATTACACATGGAGAGATTATCTACTGATGCTGCTATTTTACTGATTCAAGTATAGAAATCATTATTGACCTTTGCAACCATTGCTATTCCTTCATGTGTACTATAATTAACAAGGATTTGTCTCTACATATATTTAGAATCACATTGCTAGACTTTTCACTTGACTATGATTTTAAAAGGAAAAAGAAAAACCTGTTTTTTTAATTACAATTTTTTATACATTATATTTTTCCTCTCATCCTTCCTGATGTCCAATGCTTCCTTCTTTCCTTTCTATTTAGAGAACTCTTGTTTAACTTGCGAAATCTATTGGCATTATTTCTCTGAGAATTGTCTTTTAGTTTTATTTTTTTTCTGTTCTCTCAGGACTCTGTTGGCATAAACCTTAAGTATTTTACGTTTTCTCTCCAAGTATCTTTTGGCTTTGTTCATATTTTAGTCGACTTTTATGTTGCTCAGATTACATAATTTCTGTTGTGTTCTCTAGTTTGCTGATTGTTTCATCTGTCACTTTCATTCCACTTGAGCCCATTTACTGAGATCTTTATTTTGGTTATTACATTTTTTAGCTATGGCATGTCAATTGGTTATTCTTTACATCCTCTATTCCTTTGCAAGTAGTTTTGTGTTTGTTTTTTGAAACTTTCTACTTATTTCATGTCTGTATTGCTCATTTACTTTTCAAAGAGAACAGTGAATTGGGGGAGGTATGAGCAGGGAGAAAAAA
>NW_006400059.1:1769331-1808107 GCF_000299155.1 Elephantulus edwardii
AACGGAGGGGCTTCAGGCCTTTTGTTCATAGGGTCACCAACTCATAGGCAATCAACAACAACAACAGCAACAAGGGAACACAAAAAGGAAATTAATTGAAGCATACAGAAATCATCTAACATGTTTAAGGCTGAAATAATTAAGTAGCACAAGAAGCAACTTGTAGGGTACCGAGACTATACATGACAAAATAAAGTGAAATGAAAATGAAACAAAATAAACAAGCAAATGCTAATATCTCATCAAAAGATAAAGCAGTGCACTTGAAAAAAAAAAAGAAAATCATGCTATAAAAAATATCAAAAATGCTGAGACTGAAAATGAGCTCTCAGGAATTAAAACTATGTCAGCAGAGGGCTGATAGAAGCTGGGGGACATTTCCCGTAAGAGCCGAAAATACAGAAAAAGAGGAGGGAGAAATGATAACTGTTTCAGGAGTTCCAAAGAATACAAGTTTCAGAAATAATAGAGGGAGCAGAGGGGAGAATGTCATCAAGAAACATTTCCACACATTTCCTGAACCTGACAGATCTATGCCTTTCAAGAAAAAAGAAAAAAGCTTTCTAGTAAACCAACACAATGAAGGAAAATAGATTTACGCCAAGTTATATCATTGTGACATTTTTACAACCTGAAAACCCAGAGAAATTTGCAAGTTACAAGAAGAAAAAACAAAAATAAAACTGCATTTCATAGGAGCAAGAATTGGAAAGCCATTTGCCTTTTTGTGTTGAGTGAAATGAGAAGTCTCATTTCCAACCTAGAATCTCATCTATTGACAAACTATTAATGAAGGGGTGAGGGTGCAAATACAGGCATTTTCAGACATACAAGGCCTCACAAATGTACGACTTCATAAGAAGTTATTGAAGGAATTAGCCAACAAATGAATTTAATCTAAGGAAAGGGAAAACATAGGATCAGGAAACAGACGATTCAATATAGGGAGAGGCGAGAGAACGAATCTCTAAATTGACTGTGAGGGGAAGGCTCTCATGATAATAACTGAACAGCAGGTTTAGTGGGTATTTGCTCCAAGTTAGAGGGGACCAGGAAGGACCAGAAAAGACTTCTTTTTAAAAAGATGGAACTGCTAGAAATCCTAATGCAACTGGACTTATCTGGAGAAGGAGCAATGAGGGAGTAATGGGTAACCTGTTGCATTGCTAACCAAAAGTTTGACAGTTCAAATTCATCAGCTGCTTTAGGGAGTAGAGACGAACGTTCTACTCCTGTTAAGTTTTACAGCCTCAGAAACACAGTGGAAGTTTGCTACAAATTGGAACTGCCTTCATGGCAGCAGTTTTATTTTTATTTGGTTTTTCTTTTATATTGGTTTGCATACAAAGTTTGTATACATTGTGTATCACACTATCTGTCATTCACATTGTGTTTCAAACAATCATTACCATTCATTGTGTTTTATAAACTTAATCCCCATGGAACTACGACCACCATTACCCATCTTTACAGGTCCCCATCAGATCTTTTCTATTTCCTTTACAGCCCCCCTCCACCCACCAAATTGTGAGACCCTGTGATTTCCTGCCCATCTTTATCCTTCTGCTCTCACCCTTTCCCCCCCTTGGATCTCCATACACATTTCACTAGTTATCCTTCTATTTTTACAATAATGTTCTTATGTAATATTTGTCCAAATGAGACTGAGTTCATTCATTCAGCATAATGCCCTTCAGTCTCGCCAAAGTTATGCAGTAATTTTTTAAATCACTACTCCTGCGTGCTACATAGTATTCCGTCGTGTGGATGCACCCTGATTTCTCAATACATTCCATTGTGGTTGGACATTTGGTCTGTTTCCATATTCTTGCAATGGTGAATAACGCTGCTCTGAGCATTGGTGTACAAGTCTCCCTTTATAAATCAGTTCTAATTTCCTTGGGGTACATTCCAAGCAGTGGAATAGCTGAGTCATATTGACAGTGATTTTAGATAGAGAAGATTTGCACTGTAAAATATTTAAATTGATTAAGTAATAGTAAACTGCCATTAGGTTAGTTCTCACTTATTGTGACTATTATCAGACTTCTGAAGCTGTAAATCTATACAGGATAAATTGCCCATTGATGGAGGGGCTGGTACTCTTGGACCACCGGCCTTAGCTGCCCCCCCACCAATGCACTATGGTATCAGCACCCCTCAATTTAGTATTTTCATATTGTTGTTGTTGTTGTTGTTGTGTGCCTTTGAGTCAGAACTGACCCATAGCTGACCCTCCAGTGGGTTTTCAAAGGCAGTAAATCACCCATGAAGAGATTGCCTAAACTTTTCTCACAGAGGAGCTGGTGGATTTGAACTTTGTGCCTTTGAGATTGCAGTGCAGCTTCTTACTGCTAGGCCACCAGAGATCCATATATAAAAAATTAGGCAAATCTTAAAAATTTACTAACTTTTGTATGAAATAGTTTCAAGAACAAGAATATCATGCATAGTTCAACTACAAATAAATTTATAAAGCTATAATGGCACGTAAAGGATACTGACGGCACAATTGTTAAAGCTATCAATGCCAACCAAAATATTGGCAGTTGGAATCCACCAGTGAAGCTTAAAGAAAATACGTGGTCATCTGCTTCTGTAAAGATTATTTTCTTGAGAGCCCTATGAGATGGTTCTACTCTATACCGTAGCGTTACTATGAATCGAGTCCCTGAACTCAGTGGGTTTTGGTTAGTGATAAATGAATCACTAATCTAATTGTTGTTGTTGTTGTTATGTACCATCAAGTCACCTGTGACTCACAGTGACTCTGTTACAATAGCTCTGAAGCCTGCCCTGTCCTGAGCCAGTCTCACTGACTCTGACCCTCCTACTTCCATTGCCCCAGTTACTTGTCGATCCATCTCATCAGGTCTTCCTCTCCTGATCTGTCCCTTCACCCTTCCAAGCATGATGACCTTCTCCAAGTACTGATCCTTTCTGGCCAGATGCCCAAAGTATGTGAAATAGAGCTTCAAAATCCTTAGCTCCATAGAGCAACTTGGGTTCATCCTCTCCAGCACAGACTTACTTGTTCTCTTGGCGGTCCATGATATGTGCAATACTCTTCTCAAGCACCACAACTCAAAGGCATCGATTCTTCTTCTATCATCCTTCATTATTGTCCAGCTCTCTGATGCATAGCAGGTAATTGTGAAGACCATGTATCAGGCACACCTTACTCTTTAGACTGACATCATTACTCTTTAGCACTTTGTAGAAGTCTCTGACAGCACTCTTCCACAATGGAATTCATCTTTTGATTTCCTGACTGCTGGTGTCAAGAGTATTGCTTGTGGAGCTGAGTATGCTGAAATTGTTAATAACCTCAATCTCTTCTCCATCTATCATGGTGCTGCCAACTGGCTCAGTGGTGAGAATCTTGTTTTCTTGATGTTAGACATCAATTCATATTGAAGACTACAGTCCCTTGACCCTCTGCAGAAAATGCCTCAGGTCCTCCTTGATTTCAGCAAGTAAGTTTGTGTTATCTGAATAACACAGGTTACTGATGAGTCTTCCTCCAATCTTGATACCACATTCTTCCTCATAAAGCCCAGCCTCTCTAATGATCTGTTAGAAATGCAATTATACTGGGAGAGTAGGGGAATAAGAGGCAGGAATTGGTGGAGGAGAAAGAATTTTGGGGTCTGAAAGCAAACTATTTTCCATTATAGGAAGACAATAAAAAAATTCAAAACTGAAAAGAAGCAGCTCATTATTTTGAAATGTAGAAGCAAATGTCTATAGTTGATAAAAAATAGAAATAAGAATTGAAGTGGGTGCTTCTGAGGAGTATAAAAAAGTAAGTGTAGGTTCAACATTTTCATATGACTTTCAGAAATATTTGAGGGTTTTAGTTACTTTTCAGTACTATTTCAATGCTGATAAAAAATTCCTGAAATATGAATTAATGGCCAAAACCCCGAGTAATTCCATGCTTGATGTATCATACAAAAACTTGAATGCAAGAACTCAAACAGAAAGTTTTATACCATTGTTCACTGAAACAGTATTCACAATAGGCAAGCAACAGAAACAATTCGAGTATCCATCAACACATGAATATGTAAGCAAATGGGATATGTACGTATGATGGAATATCATATCGCTGTGAAGGAAAATGAATTCCTCATACAAGCTACAACATGAATGAGCTTTGAAAAACATTATGCTGAGTGCAAAAAGTCAGACATAAAAGGACAGAGACTGCATGATTCTGTTTGTGTAAAACAACTAGAATAGGCAAATGTATAGAGACAACAGCTTGTTGGAGTTATTACTGAAAGGAAACTGCATCTCTGTTTGAGTAACAAAAAAATTTTGGAAATAGTGGTGATGGTTGCATAATTGTAAATGTAATTCATGCCCTGAATTATACACTTAAAACTATTAAAGTGGGAAAATATTTGTTAAAAATATTTTGCCATACTATTATTTTATTTTATTTTATTTTATACAAGCAACGATTTATTCCATTGCAAATACCTTTTTTCTCTTCTTTCCCCCTTTATTATTATTATTACTTTTAATGAAAATGTACAGATTTTTTATTTCCATTCATTCATTGTTGTACTTTCCTCCCTGCCCACCCCTCCCCTCAATTCACTCTTCTCTTTGAAAAGTAAAAGAAACATTAAAATGGATTAATTAAATACACCTTTGTGAATAGAGGCACGTGATCATTTCCTACTAGAAAGCCTGGAAGGGGCAATGACCACAGAAGAGATGGGTGAAGGTTTTAGTAGGTGGTTAAGACAAGAAGGGATAAGCACCGGGCCAGAAAAGAGGTTACATAAGTAGCATGAGACAAGGTCATAAAGTACGTTGAATTCCAAACTTAAAGCTAACTGAATTTTACTGTGTGTAGCACATGTCATTTTTAAGGAAATGCTTGGCCTCATATTACCTTATATTTTGCAAGAAGACATATACTGGAGAGAGGATATTAAACACCAGGAGTGCAGTAGAAGGGATAGCCATAAATATATCCCAGGAGAAAAATCATTTGTGCTCAAAGGTGAATAGTGATGATGGGGAGAAGCCATGAAATGAAGGCATTGTTGTTTTGCTGTGGGGTTGTGTAGATCTTTTTCTCATTTTGTTTTTCTTTACTTCAGATAATGGAGCGAGCTCTATTCCACATGGACAACAGCTATAAGATCCCCAATATCCGGGGTACTGGGAGACTGTGCAAGACTAACCTGCCCTCCAACACGGCCTTCCGGGGCTTTGGGGGTCCCCAGGGGATGCTCATTGCTGAGTACTGGATGAGCGAAGTCGCGGTGACCTGTGGGCTGCCTGCAGAGGAAGTAAGCTGAGGGTTGGATGGCTTGAGTGGATGAGCCTCCACTGGGGAGAATAACTTTGTGTCTTGGACAGCTTCTGTGGGAGAAGTGATAGAAGTATTATTAAAGGGGATAGGAACATAATTTAGGTTGCATCTTCCCTAAACCCTTGTCGCCAACAAGATCTTCACGTCTCTCTCTTTGGTAAGGTGCGAAGGAAGAACATGTACAAAGAAGGAGACCTGACACACTTCAACCAGAAGCTTGAGGGATTCACCCTGCCCAGGTGCTGGGATGAATGCTTGGAAAGGTCTCAGTACCAAAAACGCAGGGAAGAGGTTGAAAAGTTCAACAAGTAAGTCCTGAAAAGGAAGGGGAGGAACCCAATGTTCTGGGCTCACTTGGGTTTCATATGCCACAGCTTTTTTTGCTGGATGTAAAGTAGGATGTTGCATGGAGGGACCAGTCCTTGGAAAGGGACATCATGCTTGGGAGGGTGGAGGGACAGCACAGGAGGGGAAGATCCTTGAGGAGATGGATTGATTCAGTGACTGGTATAGTGGGGTAGGTGTGTCAGAGACAAGGTTGACTCAGGGTAGAGCAGAGTTCAGGGCTATTGTACACAGGGTCACTATGAGTCGCAGGTAACTTGACAACAACAGTAACAAAGTAGGAAACAAATAATTTATTAGAGAAATTATGAAGACACTGAGTTTTTCAACTCAGAGCAATCTCTTGAAGATCTTATAATAATTTTTTTAGCCCACGTCAAGTGTGCTCAGATTCTATCAATCGTTGCTCATCTTTATAGATTCTCGTGTCTCCTGGGGATGGGCATCGCCACATTACAACGAGAACTGTCCCAGGACTAAACAAAACACAGTTTTAAGCCTAGTTCTGCTGCTGATCTATAACCTTGGCCTTGGCAATTCTTCCTTCTCCCTGGGATGTAGTTTCATGGGGCAGCAAAATGGAGATAATGATACTGATTCGTCTTCCTCACAGAGTTACTCTGATCAGCAAGTATAAAGGCCAGGGAAGATACCAGTAGCAGCAAGGTTACAATTCCTCCCTGGGATGATGATAACTCAGACCATCAAGGTTCTCTGACCCAAGACGAATTCCACTCCAGAAAGGGAGGGACCACATTTTACAGGACTCACACTCAGTCTCTACTTTAGCACACTGGACAGCCCACAATCCAAGTCCACACTTTTCTTATTTTTGCCCCCCTCCTAATTTGAGCTCGCCTTATTTGTCAACAAGTCTATACAGTTTGCTCCAAAGATTCGCTATTTCAACTTGATGCAAAGACGTTGATCAAGAAATATGTCCAATCTGATACAAACATGGCAGACAAAGTCCTATGAGCATCTCCTTTTTTTCTCCAGAGAGAATTACTGGAAAAAGAGAGGATTGTGCATCATTCCTACCAAGTTTGGAATAAGCTTCACATTATCTTTCCTGAATCAGGTAATTGCCTTAAAATTATCCTCTTAATAAATTGTGTGGATCTCACAGGACTGAGGCCCATCTTTCCCTTGTGTAAAATATTTAAAGGGAAATCCCATTGCCACTGGTAACAACATTGGCAAAGAAGTTCCTTGCATTTAAATGAAAGTTGAACTATTACATATATGAGCAGCCTGGAACTTAGAGATCTGGATTAACCTCTAGCTTGTCCTTCTTTGAATAGGACTATGGATAACTACTCTTCTTTCTGATCCTGTTTCTTCACCTTGAGAAGGAAGACAGACATGTGTAATCTATTTCTCTCTGAGGATAAAAGACAGAAAGAAAGATATGAAAGCATTTTGCAAATTAGAATTTAAATAATAAGATTTAAATTAAATCACAAGATTTCTATTGCTAAGTTAAACTAAGGACTCGTTGTCTGACTTTTCTTCCCTTAGGCGGGGGCCCTGGTGCACGTGTACACAGATGGTTCTGTGCTGCTGACTCATGGAGGCACTGAAATGGGCCAAGGCCTTCATACCAAGATGGTCCAGGTGAGCAGAAAGAACTCAAGGTGGTAGGGAGGTTTCCAGGGACTCGGAGAGCCGTCTCTGATAATGTGGTTTCTGCTATGAACACCTGAGCAGAGGGGCTATCCTGGAAACAGATAAGGGCTGAGCTCTCATCATGCGTGGCTTAGGGTGTGTCTCCTCCTCCTCGTGTTTCCTCACCTGTGCATGGAGGTGGAGCAGATGATGTCTGAGGTCCCTTCTGTTACCAGCACTCTGGGGCTCTAGGCATCTGTGCTCACTGTGCATAATGTCTATTTATCAAGTTAGCTAGTTCACCACTCACTATGAAACATCTTATATTGGAGCGTGGGTATTGGTGAAAAACATATATTGATGCATCTATTTGGCTTGTAGATATTAACTCAATTGAATACTAAAAGAACTATACATAGTTTGCTTTAAAAAAAGCACTGTTCGTTTATGAACAGTAGGCTTATGAAATTTTTTCTAAGTTTAATGAAACTTCATAAAGTGTTACTTAAAATTCAGTCAGTTGTGAGACCATCCTAGAGCTGATGGGTTACAAATTCAATCCAGGGCCACTGAGTTGATTCCAACTCCTGGTAACCTCTATCAGGTTCCCAGGGCTCTACATCGTAATAGGAGGAAACTTCCCATCTTTCTTTATCAAAGCAACTTGTTGATTTCAACCATTGACCTTTATACTCTTTGACAGGATGATATTGTTATTATTAAGTGCCATCGACTCATAGCGACCCTATGAACAAAAGACCTGAACATTTGTATAACTTTCATAATTTCTCTAAGTTCATAGAGTTTCCAGAGGCAAGATATTTTGGAAGTGGATGCCACTCCTGCTTTCAAGCTTGTTTTAATCACAGAGCTCCACCAAACACTGTCCACCATGTGTAACCATTATCGCATTTGGCACATGAGTGTCACAGTGTCTAGCATCACAGCAACTACGAGTTATTGTTTTCTTTCTTGAGATAGTGAACCTGAATGCTGTGTTTGGTAGAAGAGAGCCAAGTGCCGGCATGAGCTCTTCCCTAGAGGATGACGTGTTCTCTTTTGGCAGGTGGCCAGCAGAGCTCTGAAAATACCCACCTCTAAGATTTACATCAGCGAGACAAGCACTAACACCGTGCCAAACACCTCCCCGACAGCTGCCTCTGCCAGTGCCGACCTCAATGGACAGGCTGTCTATGTAAGGAGCTTTTGGGAGCCACAGAGCTGAGGGCCAACCAGAGATGTGGGCGGGAAGTGTCCCCCAGCCAAGGGCTGAAATGGTCCTTGTAGGCTATCTGGCTATGGCCATGCTTTGGACTCTTATCTGTTCTTCAAAGTCTAAGCTCAAAGAGAGATTCAATAATTATAAAAACCTCCTTGAAAGCTAGAATACTCAGTGTAGAAGGAGGAAAGAGAAGGCTGGGGTGTTTGAGGGGAAGTGGGGGCTTTTGAAATGATATGCTCTTAGTGCTAAAACTGATCACAAGAAAATGAGCTGAGATTGAAACCTGATGGTAGAGTTGGCTGGATCGGATCTATTTCCTTCTCCTCACACTTGTGGGGATGCAATCAGATATGTTGTTGTTGTTGTGTGTGGTTGAGTCATTTGCAACTCATAGAGACCCTATGTACAACAGCCCTAAACCCTGCTCTATCCTGTGCCAATCTCATTGCCCCTGATACACCCATCCCGATTACCCCAGTCACTGAATCAATCCACCTCATAAAGGGTCTTCCCCTCCTGTGCTGTCCCTCCACCCTCCCAAGCATTGATGTCCCTCTCCAAGGACCTGTTCCTCCTTGCAACATGCCCAAAGTCCATCAGATGAAGCCCCAGAATCCTTGCCTCT
This sequence comes from Elephantulus edwardii, assembly GCF_000299155.1. Classification (NCBI taxonomy): domain Eukaryota; kingdom Metazoa; phylum Chordata; class Mammalia; order Macroscelidea; family Macroscelididae; genus Elephantulus; species Elephantulus edwardii. The sequence continues at coordinate 1,778,467 of NW_006400059.1, forward strand.
AAGGAGTAGCCTGGTTTAACCCTCTCTAGGATGAATCTGTTTGTTTTCTTGGCAGTCCATGGTACATTCAATACTCTTCTCCAGCACCACAGCTCAAAGGCATCAATTCTCCTTCTACCCTCCCTAGTCATTGTCCAACTCTCTGATGCATAACAAGTGATTGCAAACACCATGGCCTGTATCAGGCACACCTTAGTCTCCAGAGAGACACCGTTGCTCTTGAGTACTTTAGAGAGGTCCCTAACAGCAGACATAGAAGTTTGATAAAAGAAGGCTCCTTTCTGTGGTCCCTGAAACATTTTGTCCTTTGTCAGTCTGTGAACTGGTTCAGGAAGTTTCTCCAACAAGGTGTAGTAATGCCCCCTTTGACAGAGCCCCGTAGCTTCCCTTCTTATCTCAGCATTCCTGGGAGGGTAGCACAGAGTTTTGAGTTACACAAAGGCACCGCACAGCTTGGAGGACCTTAGCTAAGACTTTAGGACTTTATCTAAGCCTTTGGGTTTTTTCCTGAGTCACAGAAAACAGAGGGCTGATGTGTCTGGTGTGTGGTGGATGTTCTCTTTAGAAAGCTTGCCAGACCATCCTGGAAAGGCTGGAACCCTTCAAGAAGCAGAAACCTAATGGCTCCTGGGAAGATTGGGTAAGTCTGAGCTGACCCAACTAATTTTTCCTGGTTGTTGTTTCACATAAGAACAAAAATCACGGCAGGGCATCTGTCCCTATTCAGATCTAGACACCTAGGCAAAGAGAAATTGAGATCTGTGGTAGTGAATTTGGGACATGATGAAGTGGGTGATTTCACAAGGCAGAGAGAAGATCAGGGAATTTAGGAATTCTCATGGCCTTGTGGTAAGAAGCTAAGCTGCAATCCCAAAGGCACACAGTTCGAATCCATTGGCTACTTTTAAGGAGAAGGGTGGACAGTCAGTCTCCTCCCATGTAATTTACTGTCTCTGAAAACCCGCTGGAGGGTCAGCTGTAAGTCAGTTCTGACTCAATGCCACACAAAAACAAATATATAGGCATTTACTCTGAAAGCTACAGGAAGTCATCAAATTACTGGAGTAGGGAAGTGTGCTAAGAGCATCACTCTGGCTGCAGGGTGTAGGCTGGGTTACATTATGGGTTGGGGACTACTTGTTAAGAGATACTGTAGAACTCTCGGGTTCAGATGATGAGGGCCTCCTGCAGGTGCTGGTGATGAAGATGGGGTGTAAAACATGTAAGCATGAGTCCTTAGAAAGAGTTGACCCACATCTAGATTAGGAGGATGGACTCATGAAAGCTTATAGTGATAGGCTGTTGTTATCCAAAAATCAAACTCTATGGTGGCCATTTCGTCTTCTTCAGGTCACAGATGCCTACACGAATGCAGTGAGCTTGTCTGCTACTGGATTTTATAAGTAAGTGTAGTCCTGTTCTTGGCATCTCATGTAGAGGCATGGCAAGTACGTTCTCACCTTGGTCTTCAATCAGAGAGACGAGTTCCATCCAAACTCTTATCTCTTCAATGGGATGCCACCAATTTCCGTTTAATGTTGCTTTAAAATACAAGGGATTATTAACGTACAACATTTTCTTTCTTCTCAGAACGCCTGACCTTGGCTATAGCTTTGAGACAAACTCGGGGAAACCCTTTCACTACTTTAGTTATGGGGTGGCTTGTTCTGAAGTGGAAATTGACTGCCTAACAGGGGATCACAAGGTAAGGAGTTGGCAAAATCTTAGTATTAAGGGTGTAGGGTAAGAGCAAAGAAACAATTAACTGTAAAGGTAAGAGATGATAGAGATAAATGTTCTATTTGGGCAAAGAATAGTTTACATCAGCAGTTGGCAAATTCTTCCAATTAAAGGTAAGATGTTAAGTATTTTTCTTTTTGTGGACCTTAAGATTTTTATCTCACCTACTTAATTCTATTGTTATTCATGAAAGCAGCTGTAGATAGTACATACGCAAATAAATATGATTGTACTGTTGTTGTTGTTTGCTGTTGAGTTGAGCATGACTCATAACAACCCTGTAAACAAAAGGCCTGAAGTTTTTCTATAACAATCATCATTTATCAAAGTTCATAGTGTTTCCAAAGGCATATTGTTTAGGAAGTGGATACAGCCCCGGCTTCCAAAATGACTGAACTATAATGCTTGCTGCAGAGGGTCAAGGACTGCAGCCTTCAGTATGGATTGAGGCTCAATGTCAAGAAGACAAAGATTCTCACCACTGGACCAATTGGCAGCATCAGGATGGATTGTGAAGAGATTGAGATTGTTCACAACTTTAGTTTGCTTGGCTCCATCCGTGGTCAACACTCTTGGCACCAGTAGTCAGGAAATTAAAAAACGTAGTGCCATGGGAAAGTCTGCTATTAGGGACCTCTCCAAAGTACTGAAGAGCAATGGTGTCACTCTGGAGACTAAGGTGCATCTGATACAGGCTTTGGTCTTTGCAATCACTTATTATGCACCAGGGAGTTGGACAATGACTAGGGAGGATAGAAGGAGAATTGATGTCTTTGAGCTGTGGTGCTGGAGAAGAGTATTGAGAATACTATGGACTGCTAGGAAAACAAACAGATTCATCCTGGAGAGGGTTAACCGGGTGGCTCCTTGGAGGCAAGGATTCTGGGGCTTCGTCTGACATACTTTGGACATGTTGCAAAGAGGGACAGGTCCTTGGAGAAGGACATCATTCTTGAGAGGGTGGAGGGACGGCGCAAGAGGGGAAGACCCTCTATGAGGTGGATTGATTCAGTGACTGGGGGAATCAGGGAAGGTGTGTCAGAGACAGTGTGATTGGCACAGGATAGAGCAGGGTTTAGGGATGTTGTACACAGGGTCACTATGAGTTGCAAGCTACCCAATGGCACATAACAACAATAAAATATGATTTATGGATCTTTGAATTGCGAGGTTGGAGTGAAATACTGAATGTCCCCTGGGCAGCTAAAAGAACAAGTCAGTCTGTCAGTCTCTCTGTCTGTCTTGGAGGAAGTGCAAAAAGATGCTCGTTAGAGGCAAGGATGTTGAAATTGCATCTCACAAACTCTGCACATGCTGCCTAGGGGGGGCATTTCTTGGGGGAACACTTCAGGCTTGGAGAGGTGAAGGGTCAGGGAGTGACACAGTGGCTGTAACAGTGGCCTGAGCACATCAGAGATGATGAGGACAGGACAGGATAGACCAAGGTTCAGATCTGCTGTTCACCGGGTCACCATGAGTCATAATCAGCTCCATGGCACCTAATAACATCAACAAAACATGAATTTCAGAGAATTTCCATGTGGCATGGAATGTAATGTTCTTTTCATTCCCCGCCCCCAGCCCCCCAATCATTTAATAATGTAAAAACCATAATTTGCTCACTCAGGTCATTGGCATCAAGTCAATTCTGACTCATAAAAATCCTGTTGGCCGAGCGGAGCAGCTCACAGAGCTCCCAAGGATGCAAACTGCCACGTCTTTCTCCTATGGAGCAGATGATAAGTTCAAACTGCTGATGTTATGGTTAGCTGTCATGTGTCTAACCACTGCACCACCAGGGCTTCCTTTATAAACTCCCCAGGTCTTATGAAACAAGCAGCTGGCAGGCTGTGACCCAGGAGCCATCACTTAATAACCCTTTCCTCGCCTGGGCCTGAAGCCCGCGTCCCAGGGACCTACCATTACTATTCACATGTGAATGTGGGCAGCTCTTTCCCGTTTCTGAGGAAGCACTGCTGCTCCCCTTCCCCTCCCTGGCTGCTCAAAGTGACATTCGTCTGTGATGATGGCAGGGGACACTTGGTGGGACATCAGCTGCTGGCCTAGTGTGCTCCAAGCACCGGTGTGAAAGGACAGTTTGGGTTGGCGCGTATAGTCTAAGGGTCACCAATACCCATATGTCATCACAAACATTGTCTTTTCAAATTTTAGAACCTTCATACAGACATCGTCATGGATGTGGGCTCCAGTCTCAACCCGGCCATTGATATTGGACAGGTAAGGCTCACGGGGGGCCTGGGTGTTGCTGGAACTGACCACTGCTGTGCCCTGTCCCCCTCCAGGATCACTAGGTAGGGCCTATTGTCCAACAGAGTGGTGAGTTTGCCTGGACGTGGTACCAAATGAGTCTCTCACAGAGAGTGATGTAGATGGATGAGCCTGCCCAGCTCTTGAGGCAGGAGACAAATTAATATGGATTAACTTGCAAAGGGCACTCACAGCTCTGAGGACAACATGATGAATGGTGGAAGCATTGTGTGCCTGTGTGTGTGCGCGCACGCACACACACACACACACACACACACTTTTTCTCTATCTCTTACACACACACACACACTCTCTCTCTCTCACACACACACACTTTCTCTCTCTCTCTCTCTCTCTCTCTCTCACACACACACACACACACACACACACACTTCAAGAGTGAGCAAACAAAAAAAAAAAGAGTGAGCAAACTGCGGAATGGAGACTGAGTGTGGGATCTGTGCCCAGGTAGTTAGGTGTGAGGTCAGAAGAGTATTCTGCCCCTTTCCTTTTGCATACAGGGTCTCTCTTGTACCCTAGGAAGTACTATGAACAATGTCACTGCAAAGGCATAGGGGGTGAGGGAGACGTGGCAGAGTGAGAGGAATGAAGCCATGAGAGAAATAAAATACCCTTTGGAAAGTAGGAGAACTTTGAGCCTATTCCATAAGAACAGCAGCTGGAGGAATGCAGACTTGAAGAACTGAACATTTGATAGGAAATGTAGACTATGTTTCTCAAAAACGTTCAATTACGACTGCACGAGAAGTGCAGTCATTCATTAATCTGTTTATTAATTCCCTAAACAATCATTTGTGGGTTTTTCTGGGTAAGTCCCATCGGGATAGGCAGCCTTGACGCTAGACAGTGAGGATTCCGAGATGATTAACCCATGATCTCTCATAAATGCATCGTTCTGATACTGAAGTTCCACTTTGTCCTCTGAGCAGTGGGTCAGGTGAGCAGACGTGAGGACTCGTACTGCTGCAGGCACGTAGACATCCATAAAGCACCCTAAGGCCCTCTTTCTGCTAGAGGAAAGGTAGAGGGGGGAGTTCACAGTTGTATGAAGAAAGGCTCAAAGGCATTTCTCCTGCCTTGGGGGCCTCTGAAATTCTGAGACATCAGCAGGGAACAGTAGGGCATGTGCCCCTCCTCCCCCGCCACCGTAGGGAGCAGTGTGAGCTCCCTTTTCAAATGTGGGCTGCCCCAGGGACAAATGAAGAATGTCTCCATCTGCGCTGCAACAAGTGGTAGTGCGAAGCCCTGCGCACTACTATTTCAGACCTCTTTCTGGGATCTCTGACTAATTCTGAACCTGGCCTCTGGAGTTGATGTTTTAACTGTGAGTCCAGAGCTGGGTACGAGCAGAGACAGGAGGCCAGGGAGCATTAGAGGACTTTTCACTTCTTTCTAGATCCCTCCCCAGAAGTGGGGCTTTGTACCATCCATAGAAACAAAAGGATCCTTGGGGAGTGGGGAAGAAGGGCCAACAGGGTCTCCATCTGTTCTGCAGGTAGAAGGAGGGTTTGTACAAGGCCTGGGCCTCTTCACACTGGAGGAGCTGCACTACTCCCCGGAGGGCAGCCTGCACACCCGGGGCCCCAGCACCTACAAGATCCCCTCATTTGGCAGCATCCCTGTTGAGTTCCGGGTGACCCTCCTCCGTGACGCCCCCAATAAGAAGGCCATCTATGCATCCAAGGTACTGTGGCTCTGTATCCGTGCTGCCCTACAATCTGCTCTGGGGGAGGCCCTGTAGGGACCAGGGGCCACTCACCACTGAGGTCTACCAGGGGTTCTCTTGAATAGAACATAAAGTTCAAGACTGGTTTTGGTGCAGGTGATGAGGGAGCGCCCAGTTCTGCCTTAAGAACCAGCTGAATTGCATTGAGGCCACCGTCTTTGTGAAACAGACTCCTCCGGGTGAACTCAGATTCCCAAGTCAAATCCTGACGGTTAAATTAAATTCTAGTCTCCACCCAAATCCTCCTTAATACTTGACCCTGAGAGACGATTTGACTGATATGTTTTTTCTGTGGTCCCTCAATGATCAGTGTACTGCCTTCACTGCGGATGGGGTCATCCCTTCAATATACGTCCATTCACCTCCTTCAGTTGCCTGGATCTGATCTTAACACTTGATTTAGCACACCTGAAGGATTATGGAAACATGGTTGAAAGTGAACCCAACCGATTGGCAGGGCTGAAGGCCTAAGGAAGATGATGAATAACACTGCAATCAGCTAAATGCATGCATTTGCTCTTCTCCTAATTTGCTCTGTGGAGTCTGGAATATGTTGTGATCCACTTGCAAATTCCCAGGATTCATGATAAAATGCAGCTCCGTGGGTTCACACTCTCAAAATCTTATCTTGACAGGCCCAGAAGAGGGCCCCGGAGCCTGCAGGATTCCCAGTGATTGTAGTTTAAGTGCTTGTCCATCCAGCATTTGGGGAGAGGTGCTGAAGTCTTAACGAGAAAGTGTTTTCATCCCGATTAGCTTTGCTTTTAGTTTCAGCAATTGCTGCAAGTGTAAACGTTGTTCTCAGAGCTCCAGGTAGGATATTCTTCTAGGCTGAACACTGTAAAGAAAAGCTGGAGACTGTATCAGAAAGAGCTTTTTCTTTACGTGATGCAGTCAGTGTACCACTGACAGGTGCATTAGATTTACATGTGTCATCAGTTAAGATTGCAGGTTGTGGTTTAATTTTGTCCAGCTAGAATGTACCCACAGCTGGCCCTCCAGTGGGCTTTCAGAAGCATGGAAGGAGATGGCCTATATTTTTTCTGTGGAGCAGCCTGGTGAATTCAAACTGTGTATCTTAAGAGTGATAAGACACGCTAGTGAGGTGCAGTCATCACTGGATGGTTTTTCCCCATCTCTGTTCAATTGTTTGTCCTTCCTTGGAGCTGCCTGTCTGCGCTGAGTGGCATCCCCCCCCTCCCTGACACACACACACACACACACAACTCCAGCCTTCACTGTGCTGGGCTCTGGCTCCTGGGTCTCAGAAGGGATGTGGAGACTCTGGGCACTCCGTCTGAGTCCCTGCCCGGTTCTCTGTCCACTCAGGCTGTTGGAGAGCCACCCCTCTTCCTCGCTGCCTCCATCTTCTTCGCCATCAAGGATGCCATCCATGCCGCCCGAGCTCAGCGTGCAGATTACACCACCAAACAGCTTTTCCAGCTGGACAGCCCTGCCACCCCGGAGAAGATTCGCAATGCCTGTGTGGACGAGTTTACCAGCCTGGTAAGGCAGCTCTCACAGCCCCTCAGGCTGCAGGAGGGGGGGGGCCAAGTCTGCCTTCTCAATTCAGGGGAGGGTTCTGCAGAGAGAGAAGGAGCCTCCGGGCTCTGTCTCAACTGGAAGCTTTGTATCAATGACCACCCTTCACTACGGGACATGAGACATCCCACTGGATTTGAAAGAGAATAATGAGAACTCTTCCTAAAGCTGCAGCTTACAACCCCTGAGAGGAGGGCAGAGTATGTTCCATTCTTTCTATGTAGATGAGAGTGATGGCTAAAACCCCAAGAGAGAGTAATCTTTCGTGTCAGTCACTAGTATTTTTGAGATCCTTCTTTATTAAACACACTCTATAAAGTGCTCTGCAGATGGAGGGGCTCGGGGGAAGAGGCTGGGTTAATCAGATGAGCCACATTTGTTCTGAGGTGACAGTGTGGCATGCTGATACTGAAGCCAGGAGGTGCCTTTAAGGACTTTGTAACTTTTTAGAAAAACAGACGATTGCTTTACACCATGAGCAATGACTACTTTGGAGGCCCATGTAATGAGAGAGAAGAGAGGAATTCCGTGGTCATCCGAGTCGCTTTGGGAAGTTTGTAGGTGATACGTTCTGTAGACAAATCCTGGCAGAAGGAGCCAGCTGGGCTGCTGAGGGTGCTGGCTGTGCCCACAGTTAGTCCATTGCCTTTGCAACTGCAGCCAGCCCCACCTGACTTAGCATGCACTTTCCTGGTATCCTGACACCTTTTGAGGTCCGTTAGGTCTTTGAGCTTAACAATAAGGTGGGCCCACACGGAACCCTAATGTTCCAGAGATGGTGAGAAAACCAGACGGTCAGGCAGATGTGACATCCCAAAACCTGGGTGCTGAGAGTGGCAGAAGCAGATGGGCCCCAGGAAGACCACCCCTCAGTTTGCCAGCAGATTAGTTGGAGAAAGGAAGGTACACAGATTGTGTGTTGCTCTCCCAGATGTGCATAGCTCTGCAGCAACCTCCTCGCCCTGCAGAACCTTTCCATCACAGCCTCCAGGCTGACAGCAATCCAAACCCCTGTCCCTGAAAGGAGCAGCTCTGCATTGCCACCAATAAGTGTATACAGGTTTCAAGGTTATGTCCTTGCAAACAATCTGATGCAGAGCTCAATCAAATCTTTTGTGAAGTCTCAGACCCAAAAAATTAGGTTCTCAGTCAATTCGGGCTTTATACAACACATAGTGATTTAGGATTCCTGTGGTGATTCACAGGAGACTCATTCTATGACTCCAGAATGCTTTCTTTAGGTGTTATAAGAACCAGATAAAAAGCAGTCACGTCTATGTCCATCACAATTTTCCCAGATCTTAAGATAGTGTCTGCTACATGCAATGTGTTCAAGGGGGTCCTGTTCTGGCTCCCTTTCCCAAGCCTGGAACTGGAGGTCATGGAAATGGAGGCTGGCAGTGGTAGGAGGTGCTGCGTGTACAGGTGGGTGAGAAGCACTGTGGCCCACGCTATGAGAAGACCCTGACAGTGAGTGCTCTGTCCTTCTTTCCTAGTGTATCACGGGTGTGCAGGAAAACTGCAAACCCTGGTCCCTGAGGGTGTGACGAGAATGCCCCCAAAGAGCCTTGCTGTGCCATGCTGGGGCTTCCGTGGAGTCTAAAGCTTGTATGATGGGACCGGAATCTATCCACGCTGCAGAATGACCAAGGTGCGATTCATCAGAGTGGTGTCTGCAAGAACATTGAAGACGTTGACAAATTTTGATCAAAAATAGGATTTGCAAACATAATGCTGTGCAAATGCAGAACTGTTAGGGCCAAGTGGCTGGTCAGAGATCAAGGCCGTTTCATGTATGTTTTAATCATATAGTTGTAATGAGCTTCAGAAGTGTTTGTGCTACACATTAATCCCACTAACTTACAAAGGCTGCCATTGTGATCAAATGCTCCAGACAGTCTGCACAACCTCAATCTCTTACAGTGTCTGTCCTCCAGGGTCCAGATGCCTAAACCAAAGTTATTCTAAATTGGTGCACTTTCATCAGAGGCCTTTTCGTGAAACCTATGAACATCAGATTTACACTCAAATTTTGCAATGGGCAGTGGAGTGAGATTAAAATCTCTCACTTAAAACAGCTCATTGGAAAGAATAAAGAATAAAACAAATTCAAGGTTAATTGACTCTCATTTCATTAAGGTGCATAAAGTAAGATTACTTGATAGAAGAAAAAAAAAATAACCCAACCTACTCACATAATTGGATACTGATCATGTGCTAGTTTTCTTCTCTTTCTATATTTCAAAAATTATACGGTTTCTTTGTGCAACCACTGTGGAAGGTGGTATGGCACTTTCTCAAAAAGTTGCAAATAGAGATACCATTTGACCCATTCCCACTACTGGGAATATACCCCAAAGAGACCATAACTGACATCCAAGAAGATATATGCACACCCATGTTTATAGTGGCTTTGTTCACAATAGCAAGGAGTTGAAAACAACCTAAGTACCCATCAACAAACGAATGGCTAGAGAAGCGGTGGTATAGTCACACAACGGAATATTATGCTACAGTGAAAAACAAGGAACTCATGCAACATTATTCAAAATGGGTGACTCTGGAGGACATTATGCTGAGTGAAATATCTCAGTCACAAAAGAACAAATACTGCATTGTACCACTGTTGTAAAACAGGACTGACATCAGGGTTGGGGGGAGACTGAGAAAGATGGGTTCAATAATGTATACTGCATTGAAACAGATGAGGGAGAAAACTCTTTAAAAGGGATATGTGATTAGGTATTTTTGTCATGACAGGAGTCCAGAGTGAAAGCTGAATAGTGGAGTGGACCTGGGGGTAGAGATTGTAGACAATAAAAGAAATTTTCTTATACTTTTCCAAGAGGAGAGTGTACTAGGGGTGTGGGTTGAGAGGGGAGAAAAATGCAACAATGAATGAATGGAAATCCAAAGTTTCTGTAAATTTTCATTGAAATTAATAATAAATTTTTTTTTAAAAAATGATACGTTATCTAAGAGCCATTCTTTGAAGCTGGTCTAGACTCCCCCTAGAAGCGATGCCGTCAGAATGAGAACCAGCCACTCTCAAGGAGCCAGGCCTCTGGTCTCCACTGATCTCTAACTCTGTGCGTCCTTGGCGCATCACTACCTCTATCTATCTCTCTGTGCCTCCTTTTACTGAACAATGAAGCAATGGGCTGGACGATCTTTAAAGTCTTCAGCAGCTTTTAAAGTTTATAAACATGTGGCCTCAAACAATCCCGTTATGGACGATACCAAAACAGCCTTGGCTACACAGTGCTTAAAGTGTTCCGCTGCTGATCTAAAGTTCAGTTATTCAAACCCATCAGCTGCTTTTCCAGGGTGAAGGGCTGCTTCCATAGACATTCCACCTCAGACACTTCATGGGCAGTCCTCTTCTGTCTGCTGGGGTTGCTAAGTTTGGGAATTGACTTGGTGGTACTATGTTTAACATGTTAGGGGGTTCTGAAACTTTCAAAGCCTTCGTTTTCTCATTTATTATAGCACAACTGGGTGTAATGATCTCTGCTTGGATTGTTTCAAGTTCCTGAGATTGGTAAGGAGTAGAATGGGAGAACCCCCAAGAAACAAAAACAATAACAGCAAGGGAAGAGTACATCGTTCAAAATTAGGAAAAGTGTGCATCAGGGCTCTATACTTTTCCCATCACTATTCAATCTGTATGCTGAGCAAATCGTATGAGAAGTTGGACTATATGAAGAAGGATGTGACATCTACATTGGAAGAAGGTACATCAACAAACTATGTCATGCAGATGATACAGCCTTGTGAAAATGAAGAAGACTTGAAACTCTTGCTGCAGAAGATGAAAGACTACAGTCTTCAACATGGATTACATTTCAACATCATAAAAACAAAAATCCTCACCACCAGACCAATAGGCAACATTGTGATGGAGAAAAGTTTGATGTTGTCAATTATTTTGTTTTACCATATTAACAATCAACACTCATGGTAACAGATGTCATGAAATTTTTAAAAAACATGTTGAATTGAGAAAAATCTGTAAAGTTCCTCTCCAAAGTACTAAAGAGCAAAGATGTCAGTTTAAAGACTAAGGTATGCCTGATCCAAGCTATGATATTTTTAATTCCTTCCTGTGCATCTGAGTTGGATGATAAATAAGCCTAACATGGGAAGAACTAATGCCTTTGAGTTGTGGTGTTGGAGAAGAGTTTTTGTTGTTAAGTGCTATCGAGTCGAGTATGACTCGTAGTGACCCTATCAACAACAAATCTGAAACCTGTTCTATCCTGTGCCATCTTCACACTTTCTGACTCACCAGAGCCCACTGCATCAGTTACCATGTCAATCCACCTGTTTGATGGTCTTCTTCTCCTTCGTTGACCTTCCACCCTTCCCAGCATCATGTCCCTCTCCAGGGAATAGCCCCTCCTAGCAACACATTCAAAGTATGTGAGGCAAAGCCTCATCATTCTTGCCTTCAAAGAGCACTTTAACTGCACGAGGGTGCAAGACATATCTGTTTGTTCTTTTGCCAGTTCATGGGAGGTTCAGTGCTCTTCTCCAACACCACAGCTCAAAGGCATCAAATCTTTTGCCATTCTTAATCACTGCCCAGCTCTCACATGCATAGCAAGTGATCAGAAAGACCATGGCCTGAATCAGAGGCACCTTAGTAAATACTGAATATCCAGTGAACTGCCAAAAAGAACATATATCTGTCTTATCTTAAAGCAAGTGTGACTCTGGTGCTCCTTGGAGGCAAGGGTGATGAGGCTTGGGTTAAGAGACTCGGCTTATATTGTCAGGAGGGATCAATCCTTGAAAAAAAAGACATCATGCCGGGAAAGGTAGAGAGTCAGAGAGAGGAAGCCCCTCAGCGGAATGGATTATCACGATGACAATAGCAGTTGGCTCATGGCACATCAGAAATCATGAGGATGGTGCGGGATAGGGCCAGATTCAGACCTATTGTTCACGGGGTCACTATGAGTTGTATTTGACTCGATTGCCGTCTAAACAACAACAGCCGCTACTTTCACATTATCTGCCCTGCGCTCTGGCGGCATAGTTCACAGGGAGCTGTGTTGCTACGATAAAGGTGGCACCTCTCTTTTAGTTCAAATCCACCAGTGGGTCCTCGGGAGAAAGATGGGCAGTCTCCTACTGTGTCATTTATAACCTTAGAAACCCAATGGCGGGTCAGCCATAAGTCAGTTCTGACTCGACAACAATGACTGAATGACAAAAATGTCCTCAAAGCATGAAGTCTCATGGTGGGTGGATGATGTCACACTGCCACGCATCTTCTCCGTATAAAACACCTGATCTCTGTCAGCTGGGCCCTGGTTCTGTGGAAGGAAGTGGATGGATTGTAGGAAGTGATGGAGTTGAGGTGGGTGCTTGATATCACTAATCATGAAACTGCTAGTGGGTGGATGTGTGAGAAATGGCTATTAATAAGCATAATCACACCAAATGCTGGCACCTGCCATACTTCAGCCAGACTTTTTGGAAAGTACACACACCAAATACACACAATCTCTTCTTCTAGCTAGCACTTGCTCGCTCACTCTCTCTCTGTCTCTCACGTGCACGAGTAAATACATACTACTTTCTTGCAAAATTTCCTTCTTTTTAAAAAGTATTCTAGGCATGCTGGCTATTAGATGGCATGGCTAGGTTGAAGTGCTCTAGAAATCAAACTGGCATGCACAAGGAGATCCAGCCAGACCCATTTCAGATGGTTTTCTGGGCTGTCCTTGGGTAGACCTGACACTTGACACTTGCTGTTAATGAGGCTGTAAAGGGTGAGTTCACAGGGTCACTATGAGTCCTAGTTGTCTCGACATCACGTAATGTCAACAACCACAAAAGCTGAGGAGTGGCTTCTCTTCTACACTTTAGAAATTGACGTAAGAACAGAAAGGCCACAGAAATCAAAGTAACCAAAAAATTGTGAACTATAAATAATTGTTGGACACCTCAGACACCTTGCCTTGCCCCATCGTCTTACTTTGCAAGGTTCTTCCAGTCCGTAAAAGGAAGCTCCACGTTGCAGGAGAGCAGTCGTCCACTCCAACTGCAGCGTGGCACTGAGTCCTGAAGAGGGCGACAGGAGATTGAACATGAGATGCTCTCCCTCCCCCAGCGGCATCGCAGCTATAGTCCGCTGTTCAGATTCTTGATTTAACAACTCAAAGCAGACCAAGAGGCTCCAGGTTTTTCCCCCGAGACCTGAGTTCACTGCTGATTTAGGGTTTCAGGCTGACAAAAATGTCCCCAATGCAGCTCTCTGAAGATGCAGTTTAGCCTTTGTCTGAGATAACGCAAACGACTGGCTCAGGGAAGACAGTCCTTACTTTCTGAGCATCTGCAAGTCATCAACCACCACTGAGTCGATCCTCACAGATGGTGGCCCCACGTGTTGCAGAGCTGAACGGCTCTGTGAGATTTTCTTGGTTATAATATTAACCAAGCCGACTGCAAAACGAGCGGACTACTCTGCCTTTTCTTCTGTGATAAATGGGCTCCAATAACCAATCTTAAGGGCTAGGAGTCTGGTGACAAATTTAGCTCTACCTACATTTAGTTCTCCGGGTGCCTTTAGGAATAGATATTTTAGTCCCTGTAGCTACAGGAAAGCGTGGTCCTAGCCCTAGTCACGCAGGGTCTTATTTTGTACTGTGGATTTGACACTGATGTACAACAATACTGTATGACAGAAAGAAAGCCCCCTAGGGTTTCCTAGCCTGTAAATTGTTAGTGGAGAACAGTGCCAGGATGGCAATCTTTTCTCCCTCGGAGTGGTCAATGGCTTTGAACCACTCACCTTTTGGTTGGCAATCAAGTGCTCAGTGCTGTGCTATGAGAGTCCCTTGCAGAAGGACTTACTCTGGATCATTTCCTTTGTGAAGCCTGTTGTTGCGTGTCTTCAAATCAGAACCTGACCCTCTAGCTGGTTTTCAGAGTTTGTAAAGGTCTTGACAGAAGATTGCCCAGCCTTCTCCCTTGGAGCAGATGGTGGATTCAATCCACCACGTGCACCATGTGCCTTTGGGATTGCAGTCCAGCTTCTTACCCCTAAACCACCTGAGCGTCTCTGGGAAGGAGGGGGTCTAAGTTTTGCAGCCTGGGAAGCCAGGAGTAAATCCACCCCTCAGAGCCTACACACGCTGACCAGCTGTAAAGAGGTTGATAGAGACACCAGAATTCCTCTTCATCTCAGAGTGGGGCTTGCTCTTCCTCTGGTGTGGCCAAGCTACCGGACTACTGTCAAAAAATAGCTAATGGTCCTCCAAGAGCCAAGGTGGCTGGGAGACCAGGACGGAAGGACAGAATGAAGGCTGGAGGAGGAACTTCAGGAGAGGGACAAGGACAGAAATAGTACTGGATGATTAATTTATGACTGGGAGCATCCCTGAACCAGTGATATTTTTATCTTTACTGAGGGGAACCTGGAAACCATTCTTTCTGTGCCTATTTTGGACCCTGGTCCAAGGCTGTTGAGAACACTCAGCTTCCTTGACCTATGAAGATTCAAGGTCACCCGGGTGCTCCTCATCCAGGGTTTGCCCTTTTGTCTGTCTTCTGAATGGAAGAATACATGTCCCAAAGGCAGGAGGCAGATCCTGTGGCTTTCTTGTCACCCAGAACAAAGCATCCCACTGAAAGGAGTGGAGATGTCAGGCTCTGCACAGAAACCCTGGTGTCACTTCTGTCCTTGAACAGCCCTGGTCCTGTCCTTGTACACCTGAGACCACCTCAGTACCTCACACTGGGAGGGAGCCTCATGCCTCAATCTCTTCGTGTAAGAGAGGGGAAATCATAAGCCCAGAGAGGGTAACTGACTTCTCCATGGTCCCACAGCACTTTTAATGGGAGAACCACCTTTTAAAGCCACACAACACTAGCCCAATAAGCCTTCTTTCGGGTAACCTGGGGTTAAAGCGTTGGGAGATATGATAGAAATCTAATTGTGCTTGCTGGAAAGAAGACTTGGGGAGCTGGGGACCCAAGATAAACACAGGGTCACAGCAAGCATACGCCCTTCTGTTCATCTGCCATGGAATGTTAACATGGGATTCTTTCTTAAGCCTCAAAAGTGAAGAATAATATTGCTGTTAGGGGCCGTCGAGTCGAGTATGACTCATAATGGCCGTGACTGAACAGATCTGAATCCTGTTCTATCCTGTGCCATCCTCACCCTTCTGACACAGTAGAGCCCATTGTGGCAGTCAGTGTGTCAATCTACCTGGTCAAAAGCCTTCCTCTCCTTTGCTGACCCTCTATCTTTTTAAGTATTATGTCCCTCTCCAAGGAATAGCCCCTCCGAGCAACATATCCGAAGTATGTGACGTGAAGCCTCATCATCTTTGCCTCCAGAGAGAGCGCTTTGGCTGCACCGTCCTCAAGACAGATCTGTTGGTTCTTGGCCATCTGATATGTTCAGTGCTCTTCTCCAACACCACAACTCAATGGCATCAATTCTTTTTCTGTCACTCTTATTCATTGTCCAGCTCTCAGGTGCATAGCAAGTGACTGGAAAGAGCATAACCTGAATCAGACCCACTTTAGTCCTCAAACCAACATCATTAATTCTCAGTAATTTGGAGAGGTTCCTAACTGCAGACTTTTCTAGTGCAATCCATCTCCTGGTTTCCTGACTGCTGGTACCAAGGGTGTTAATTGTGGATTTAAGTAAGATGAAGCTGTTGACAGTTCCAATCTTCTCCTATCACGATGCTACCATTGTAGTAGAATAAGGTAATCGTTGTTAAATATTCCCTCTCAGAGATCGAGGTCAATTGGTATAATATAGTCCACAAAGACAACGTTACTTTGGTAAGTAGCAACTGGTCTTAAAAGCTTGTGGGAGGCTATCCTTAGATGCCTGGTGTCATACTGGCCTCTCCTCATCCAAAACAAAGAAGAATGGAAAGAATCAAAGACTTTTAGTCCAAAGGACCAATGGGCCAGATGAAATTCAGTCTCCATGACCCAGAGACCAGAACTAAATGGTGCTCGACTTCTACTGCTGATGGCTCTGGAAGGGATCGCAGTAGAATATCCCTGATAGAGTGGGAGAAAAATATGAAACAAAACCCAAAATTACACAGGATGGCTGCCTGGAAAGGGCAATGTATCTTCAGTGAAGGGAGGGGATTGCCTGATGCTTACTGGTCAAAATAGACTCAGGCCAACTGGCTGCAGAGCTACGTAAACATTCTTGTCCTACTTCTTCCATCTCAGCCTGACAACTTGCCCCTCAAGCCGCCACTACCACCCTTCAGTAGGGAGATGGTGACAGGTCTCTGCACTGAGTGTATTTTGAGAGGCAATAAATCATCCTAGAGGAGTTTGTCCATCTTCCTCCCACAGAGCAGCGGGTGGAATTGAACCACATGCCTTTGTGTTGGCAGCACATCTCCTTACCACTAAGCCACCAGAGCTCCTTAATTTTGCATGAAAGGCTTGTAAAGCACTTCACAGAGCATGGTGTTGCCTTTGCTCCTTTGCTTTCAGACTGTGAAGAGAGGAGACCAGGAGTGGGCTGTCTAAACATGGGTAGAAGGGCAGAAGCAGAAATAAGACTCGCTCACTAAATGAGGTGTGAGATGATGGGGAACCACACTGGCTACAGCCTGAGATTTCACACCAGCTCACATTCTATTTTGACACAAATGATAAACATGATTGATCAGCATGTCTCAGCTTCTCACCTAAATGTGATTTTTCACAGCACGCTGGGCAGGGTGCGAAGGCTCTCAGCCGCCAAAGACTGGTATATTGCACAGATGAGATTAGGGGGTACAAAAACGTCTGCGGGTTTGCTTGTGTTCCTGAAAAGATATGTTGACCTCCTAACCCCAGTTATCGTCTGCCAGTGATTCTGTTTCATCTTATAGGGATGCTTTATAAGGAGATTTACCTGCCACACATCTCTAGGCTGTAAATCTTTAAAGGAGCAGATCATCAGGTAGTTTCTGTCCACTGAGCCACTTGGCACCTGTAAACATGACCTTATTTGAGAATAGGGTCTTTCAAGATGTCACCAAGTAAAATTCAGGTTATACTTAAGGTTTATGGTGAGCCTTATGTCTAATCACTATATCTTTGTAAAAGAAAAGAAATAATATGAATACAGAGGAGACTGGAGGAATGGGAACACATGCAAAGAATGGTAGAGATTGGAAAAATGCATGTATAAGACATAAGACACCAAGACTTGCTGTAAATCACCATTACCTGGAAATGACAAGACAGAGTCTTCTCTTCCAGGAGAAGAATCACCTGCAGATGCCTTCATTTTGGATTACTAGCCTTCAGAATTGGAAAATAATTTTCTGTTGTTTGAAGCCACATAATTTATGACATGTTGTTACAGCAGGATTAGAACTCACATACAGAGCCCATGAGGATCACTTAGCTGTTGACACAGGTTTCTCAGATGTTTGGAAGGAGAAGTGGCTTTTTTTATTGCCCATGTTGCTTGATCTTGTCTGATAGTGACAGCAGCTTTCACTGTTGTAACAAGACCCAAGGCATTTCCCCATGCATTGCTTCATTTGAGGCTTACAAAAGATACAAAACCAAAACCTATTGGGTAAGTATTACAATCACCTACAGTTTACAGTGGAGGATTCTGGAGCTCAGGAAGAGAAGGTGGTGGTATGGACAAAAACTCTTAACTCTGAAGTTAGCAGATATGTTCACTCTTTGGCTTTAACATGTAACTGCTATGTGACCTTGAGAATATTGATAAATTCTTAGTGATTCCATTCCCTCATCTCTGAAATAGAGACTGTTATTCTTGTTAGGTCCCATTGACTCACAGTGATGCCATGAACAAGAGATCTGAACCTTGACCTATCCTGTGCCATCCACGTGTCTGATATTTTCAAGCCCGTTGTAACACTCACTGTATCAAGCCGTCTTGTTGAGGGTCTTCCTTTCTTCCTTTGACCTGCACATTTCCCCAGATGCCCCTGAAAACATGTATGTAAGATAAAGTTGCACCGTCTTTGCCTCTAAATACCTTGTTTCTACTTCCCCCCAAATGGGAACAATCATGGTTTCTTCCATAGGATTAGGGCTTATGGTATCAGAAAATTAATGCATGTAAAGCATAAACCCCAGCACCTAGCAAGGAAACATTCTGCTGTTTCACAATTAAATGTTTCTCTGTGGCTTAACCCCAGATCTCCGAATGACAAAATGTGAGCTCTTTCATTGAAATAGTGCTAGTTTTAAAATTTTTTACTCTATGCATTCCAGTTTTTTAAAAATTATCATCAATAACATTTTTGCTTACTTATAACAGCAGTAATTTCTACATTCTGCTAGATTATCTTCCTTTGGGACAGACACATATATGGATCTCATCCAGTTGGTTAACCATGTAGCGTTCTTCAATGGATTTTCTAACCTTCATATGAACATCTTGTATGTTTAGTGGCCAAATATGTTTATACCGTGTTCTTGTAGTTGTTGTTGCTGGGTGTTGTGTACAACTGATAGCGATCCTGACCACAGTCTGAACCCTGTCCTGTCTTGCTTCGTCCTTATCATCCCTGCCACACTGGAGCCCCTTTCTGCAGTCACTGCATTGATCCAGCTCATTCAGGATCTTTCTCTCTTTCACTGACCCTCCAGCTTTGTAAGCACAGTGTCCCTTTCCAAGGAATCGCCTATCCTAACAACATCCCCAAAGTATGTGAGATGAAGCGTCATCATGCTTGCCTTCAAAGATCATTCTTGTTGAACTTTCTCCAAGACATATCTGTTTTTTCTTCTGGCAGTCCATGCAATATTCTGTACTCTTCTCCAACACCACAACTCAAAGACATTGATTCGTCTGTCATCCTTGTCCATTGTCCAGCTCTCAAACGCATAGCAGGTGATTGGGAAAACCACAGCTTGAATCCTCTAGACCTTAGTTTGTTCTCTTTTTTTCAATTCTTCTGTCATCTTTATTCATTATCCAGCTCTCAGATGCATGGACCTTGGTTTTAAAATTAACATTATTGGTCTTCAGGACTTTCGTGAGGTCCCTGACAACAAACTTTCCCAATGTTATATGCTTTCTGACCTCCTGACTGCTGGTACTAGGGAGGTTAATTGTGGACTCAAGCAAGATTAAATCATCGGTGAAATCATCAATGAAATCACTTCAATGGTGATGAGGAAAGAAGTTCAAGCTACATCAAAAAATATTGGCAAAAAATAAGACCCCAGAAATTGATGTTATACTAAGTGACATTCTTTTAGTAGACACTGAAAATTCCTTCTGCTAGTCTGTAAGTTGTCAACTACTTTAAATATTGGCTCCTAATGGCCCATATCTATCCTTTATCTGGAGAATTACACTCAGCCAAAACAGAAACCATCTCACCTGCGAAAGTATGTATGATAAGCATCCCTCAGCTATATTGAGGCAGCTCAAAGTCAGTCATTGATTGCCATAGGATACAGAAGACTGGACCCTCGCCTCAAAGTGCATTGCATTTACTGGTTGTGCAATTTCTGCTGTAGAGACACTACCACACTTTAACTGAGCCCACTTTCTTGCCTAGAAGATTGATGCAAATTTTTCACACACTGGTCTCCTAACCAAAAAGGTGGAAGTTCCAGTCCACTCACAAGCACTTATCTTCTGAAAACTTAGCCGTTAGAGCATAATTTTATTCTAACAGACATGGGGTTGCCTGAATCAGGGTCCTTAGTCACTACTTTTGGTCTGTTTCCCTCATTTACTTTGTCCTGAAAGCATGTCTTCAACAAAATACTGCATCCAAATCCTGTCTCCATTTTCTCCTCTTAGGAGTCCACCCTAAGATAGGATGTATTCTGATTTCTACTTGTGTGGATTAAAACCACATTATATTCTTGCATCTATGCCCTCTGGGTACTGAATGACTGGAAATTCCCACACTACTGTTAAGTAATGACTGGGGACCTATGGGGAGCTTCTACCCAAGGAGATGCAGTGTATAGGTTTGGTTGATCTAGGAAAATGTCTAAATGTCTCCTGGATTTCAACCCTTGATCGTAGCCACCTGACCAGTTATCATAGCACAGAGAGGGTCCCTGGTCAAAGTGTCCTCATTGGTCCCTGCTGCTTTTCTGACTGCTCCTTCTCTTCCTCAGATGATAACTTTTGAACACTCAGCATAGCCGCGCAAGCCTGGCTGTTTGGTCTGACCTTGCTGATGATGTTGACTTCTAATTCACTGCTTCCTGGGCTCTAAGAAAATCAGAGTTCTCACTCTGACAGTACGTTTGTTGTTGTTGTTAAGTGTCGTCAAGTCACAGGCAACTTATAGCGACCCTATGAAGGAGAGTCCTGACGCTTGGGTGCCTTTCATCCTCTCTCCAGGTTCATAGGGTTTCCGGAGGCAAGCTATTATGGAAGTGGATGCCACTCCTCCATCCAAACTTGTTTTAATCGGGGAGCTCCACCCCACTCTCTGTCCGCATTGGGTAACCAACCATTAATACATTTGACACATCAGTGTGACAGTGTTCAGCTTCACAGCAACCACAAGTGACCACGGTACGGCAACTTGTACACCAGGGCTATACAACCTAGAGGAATGTCTGAACAAATACAATAGAAGACAGGCCCGAGGACCGCGGATTAAAAGTCACCCGCTTTTGGCTTTGTAGCATCGCTTTCTGACTCTGACAGTATAATTTAAACAAAATATTTTTTATCTGGGAGAGACCATCCTAGCTCAGTGGTTCTCAGTTGAGAGTGATTTTGTTTCCCGTAAGGACATCAGTCAGGATTGGGTTGCTGTAATAGAGGTGAGGTGATTGCTATTAGCCTCATCTGAGTTGAGAGCTGAGATGTTGCAAAGCATCATATAATAGTCAAGGCAGCTCCCTGTAATAAAGATCTGTCAGGTCACAAATACCAAAAGTGCCAAAGCTGGGAAACACTGGTCCACCCTTTGTATTAGAGGGGAGGTGACCCAGGAAGCCACACCACTCTAGAGGAATGGCAGGACATTGGCTAACTGAAATGGCAGTGATTTGCATCTACCCAGGAGCTCTTTGTAAGAAAGACTTGCAATCTGCTCTTGTAGGTTGTTGCTTTTGTGTACAGCTGAGTCAGACCAACTCATAGGTCGTCCTCCAGTCAGCTTTCATAGACTTTAAATATTGCCCATCTTTCTCTCGTAGGTAGAACAACTGGTGGATACAAAGCGCATACGTGCTTTGGGGTGGCTCCTTACCCCTAGGCCACCAGAGGGGACTGTAATCTTTAAAAGGACTCTAGGGCAGCTCTACACTGTCACATGAGCCAGTGATGAGTCAAAATTAACTCGACAGCATCCTAAAAACAGTAACATATACCCTCCAATAAAAAAGCTCCTTTGATAAATATCTATATTCATGACATCCTATTATCACATTCTAATTAGATTTCTCTTTTGATTCACTGTTATGCTTTAGATTCATCTTGGTTTGACCTCATTTGCTTTGTTGTTGTTGTTATGTGCTGTCAAGTTTCTTGAGATACATAACGACCTATGTACAAGAGCCAAAAATCCTGCTCTATCTTGTGCCAACCGCTCTATCTTGTGCCCACCTCTCTATCTCTGACACACTTACTCCCACCACCCCAATCACTGAATTGATCCACCTCATCGAGTGTCTTCCTCTCCTGCGCTGTCTCTCCACTCTCCCAAACATGATGTCCCTCTCCAAGGACCAGTCCCTCCATGTTTAATTACATGCACCTGCCAAAATTTCCTTTATCAATCCCTATGCTAATGGATAGGGATTCTGGTAGCATTCTCCGCTACCAGCAATCTGCGCTGCTGAGAAGTTAGCAGTTCTTTTCTACCAGGAGGTCCTTAGAAGGAAGATGAGTATAATCTCCTGTTGTGAAGATTTACAGCCCAGCAGCCCTGATGAAGGGTTGCTATGAGTTCAGTGTCATTTTTTTGGCCTATGTTAATAGATGCATATGCTGTTTCCATTTGCTCCTTACAAATATCACTGTGCTGTATATAGTAAACATCCTCGAACATGCTTCTTTCTGTGATGTGTGATAGATTCTTTCTAAGGCTCTTACCACAGGCTGTAATATCTGAGTATGTCTTTTCTGGGTCGTTGCTTTCAGCTGCTTGTGAATCATGTTTACAAGAGTGGGTTCTCATATAAGTAGCATAGAGGGTGTCTGTGTATGATGGTGCATACTTTCACATGTATTTAAATCCAAATTGACAATCTTCTTCTTTTAACTAGCAAAACAATGGTTTTTAATTAGCTATGATTAATACATGATTTATTTCTATTATCTCATTTTCTGTTTTCCAGTGACTTGGTCCATGTATTATTTCAGTCTTTTATTGGTTTAATTAACCTTTTCTTTATTTCCTGTCTTGGCCCTCTATTGATTTGAAAGTTCTGCGCTCTATTTCTATTCTTCTAGAGGTAATCCATAATTTTTTAGCCACACAATTGAATCAGCAAGGTCTACCTTTAATTAATATTTTGTTACCTCTCATCAGTTGAAGAATCTTTATATCAACTCTGATTACTTCCTCTCTTACTCCATATTACAATTGTTTTAGTTCACCTTATTTTAACATTCTAATTACTCATTGTTGTTACTCTTGTAAATCAAATCTTTAGTTTCACTTACATGTTTGCCTTTGTTTTTCTCCCCATTGCTCTTGTACTCGATTCTTCCCTTCTGGCTCCATTTCCTTCTATGAGAAATACATCCGTTAGCAGTTTCCTGCCAGAGTTTGTCAGAGGTAAGCTCAATCTTTTTCTAAAAATGTCTTTGTTTTTGCCTTGTCCTTCTATGATAATGTAGCTGAACATTGAATTCTATGGGGTAACTGCTTTCCTCATTATTTTTCCCCCTGATTCTTTCTGGTCTCCATTTTTCTCTCGCAAAAATAAGTTTTCAGTCTAATGCTATTATTTTCTGAATAGCATACATATCTTTCTGGCTGCCTCTCCTCTGTAAAGTAATATATTTTAAGGTATGGGCTGAATAGGTTCACGTTTTATTCCTCATAATTGGATCCACTCTGCTCTTCATTTAAGGATTTGTCTTGAATTCTGGAAAATTTTAAGCTGTAATGCTGTATTTCCTGCATTCTCTGTTTTGTATTTCTGATTTTTCAAAGTAGATTTATAATTGTTACGATGTATCTTAGAGTTGGAACTGACCCATACTGGCCCTCCAGTGGGTTTTCAGAGGTGGAGAAGCTGGGGCCTTGAACGACGTGTTTTGTTGATTGTACAAAGGCTTGTTAACTGTGTGGATCATAACAAACTACAGTTAACACTGAAAAGACTAGGAATACTAGAACATTTAATTGTACTCATGCGAAATTTGTACCTAGTTAGCTGTGGACCAAATGGAACAAGGGAACTTTGCATGGTTTAAAATCAGGAAAGATGTGTGTCAGGGTTGCATCCGTTCTCCATACATATTCAATCTTTATGCTGAGGAAATGATTTGTGCAGTCAGAGTCTATGAAGAAGATTGTGGCATCAGGATCAGAGGAAACAATAGATGGAGAAAAGATTAAAACTTCCAAGGATTTAATCTTACTTTGATCCACAATGAACATCCTTGGAACCAGTAGTCAGGAGATCTAAAGATATATTACTTTGGGCTGGTCCACTGTCAGGAAATACTCCAAAATACTGAAGAGAAATTATGTCCGTTTGAAGACTAAAGTGAGCCAGTTCAAGCCATGGTCTTTTCAACCACTTATTATCCATCTAAGAGCCAGACAACTCATAAGAGTGACCCAAGAAGAATTGATGCCTTTGAACTGTGGTGTTGGAGAAAAGTACTGAACGTCATGAACTGCCAAAAGAACAAGCAGATATGTCTTGAAGAACGTGCAGTCAGAGCGCTCCTTAGAGGCAAGGATGGTGAAGTTTGAATGTGTTGCTAGGAGAGGTTATAATAGCAGGAGATTGCCCATCCTTCTCGCATGGAGCAGCTGGGGGATTCAAACCACATGCCTTTGGCAAGTGTGGTTCAGCTTCTTACCATTAGCCCACCAGTGTTCCACAGAGCAACGATGTCAGTCTTAGAGACAAAGGTACACCTAATCCAGGCCATGGTCTTCTCAATTGCTTGTTATGCTCCAGGGAGTTGGACAATGACTAAGGATGACAGAAGAAGATATAAATGTCTTTGAGTTGTGTTGCTGGGGAAGAGTCTTAAACATACCATGGAATGCTAAGAAAACGAATAGGTCTGTCTTGGAGAGAGTGAAACCAAATCTTTCCTTGGAGGCTAGGATTTTGAAACTTCACCTCACTTCCTTTGGGCACGTGGCCAGGAGAGATCGGTCCTTGAAAAAGGACATCATGTTTGAAAGGGTGGACAGACAGCACAGAAGAGGGAGACCCCAGATGAGATTGATTAATTCAGTAACTGGGGTGAAGGGGGATTGATGTGTCAGAATCAGTGAGACTGGCTCAGGACAGGGACGGGTTCAGAGCTGCTGTACATAGGATCACTATACAACGCAGGCAACTCAATGGCACATAACTACAATAACATACTATGACAGGTTTGGAAGCAGGAGTGGCATCCACTTCCTAAACAACATGCCTCCAGAAACTCTATGAACTTTGATAAATGTTGATCATTGTAGAGGGGCTTCAGGCCTTTTGTTCATAGGGTCGCTATGAGTCATGCTCGACTTGAAGACTATCAACAACAACAACATCATTATAAATCATAACATTAAATATCTGCAAGTAAAATCTGATTATAATTATAATATCAGCAAATTATGACTACAACTTTGTATGTAGGGCATGGTGTTGTGTTGTACCATTGGATTGGAACTGACCCACAGCTGACCCTTCAGCCAGTTTTCAGAGGCAATAAGTTGGATAGGAGTTGATTTCTTATCCTTCTCCCATAGAGCAAATGCTGGATTTGAACCATGTACTTTGGCTTTGGGAGCATAATTCCTTACCACATAGGGTATATTACTAGCTATAAAATAGAGTTCTCGAGTTGTCTCTGTCTCTCTCTCTCACACACACACACACACACACACATACACACTCACACACTCACTCTCTCACAGAAACACCACTCTCTCCCTCTTTCTTTGACACCCCCCCCCCAACAAAACTAACCCCCAAAGAACCAAGATAGTTCTACGTGTGATTTGTCTTAACTCTAATAGTCCAAACTTGGGACTACCCACCATTTTTATACCAGTTTTATGTTGTTGTTAAAATAGCACGATTTTGGCAGTTTAAACACTTGTTTGTTATTGTTAGAGTAGATCAGAGGCTCAGGAATAGCATGACTCAGCTGAGCCATCTACATCTAGACTCACAAAATAAAAGTGTTGATAGGACTACGTTTTCCTCCCTGGAGTCCTTGGGGATGATCTGCTAACAAATTAGTTCAAGTTACTGCCTGAAGTCAGTAATGCATCCTGGGACTCAGGTTCTCATTTTCTTATCGCCTAGGGGCTGATCTTTACTTCTTGTCTTTACAGATAAGCATCTTTCCATGTGTGAATCCAAGAAATGATGGGTGAAGTCCCTCTCAAACGCAAACTGTCTAGTCCTGCCAACTCTTCTGTCTGCACCTGGAGAAAGGTCTCTGATTTTAAGGGCCTGTGTGATTACACTGGACCCAGATAATACCTTTATTTTAAAGGGTATACCCTAAATGAGGGAGCTCTGGCAGCCTAGTAGTAAGAAACCATGCTGCAATTCCAAAGGCACGCAGTTCTAATTCACCAACTGCTCCATGAGAGAGGAATGAACACTCTCTTTCTGTGCAATTTACTATCACTGAAAACCCACTAGAGGGTCAGCTACGGTCAGTTCTGACTTCTTAGTACACAACAACAGCAACAACAATATGTCTTACATACAATTTGCAGTCGTAATTTGCTGGTACTATAATTCTTAGATTTCACTCACAGATATTGAATGTTATTATTTATAATAACATCAGTCCCAACTCAGTGGTATACAAAAACAGCAATCTTAAATGACATTGGCAAAGTCTCTTTTGGTATGTCACACAGCATATGCACAGATTCCTGGGATTGGAACATGGACTCTTTGAGAGCCATTATCCTGCCCAGCACAGATGCCGAGCTGTGCCTGAGGGCTCTCTGAGAGAGGGAATGGAAACAACAGAGCTGAGGAGGCAAGAAACAGTATTCAAGGCAAGAAATTATATGCTGTTTAGCACTATAGAGAGCAATCCATATTCTTGGATATAAGCCAATCTACACTGTCACTCCAAAGGATGACAGAGTAAGATGAGCAAGAGAAAGCAGGCTGGCCTGAGTGGTACCACCTACCTCACTTTTGCAAGTGAAATCACTGCTTTAGCATTTCTGCACCTTATGGGCATGATTTGTTATGAAAGGGTTTAACAGGCTAAAGCTGAGTGTTTAGTTATCTAGTGTGATTCAAATCCACCAGTTGCTCCATGGGACAAAGTTAAGCAACCTCCTCTCATATAATTTGCTGCTTCTGAAAACCTGATGAAGGTCAGCTATGGGTCAGTTACAACTCAACAATACATAACAACAATGAAAAATAGCAGTGACAAAGCTGCTAAAACAACAATACCACCAGTGAATGGCTTTAACAAGCAGGAATACCTTCTCTCAAAGTTTAGGAGGCTAGAAAGGAAGACTTTCTAGAAGTGAGAAAACCTCACATTTTATGAGGCAAGCCCTTGTCTCTGTCACGTATCTGTGGGCTCAGCATTCCATAGAGATCCTCACAGATCTTCCACTCGTGCTAGGAGTTTCTCAGCTCCAGGACCCTGAGTCCAAAGCCACATTCCACTCCCTGATCTTTTTTTATGGGATTGAGGCTCAATGTCAAGAAGACAAAGATTCTCATCACTGGACTAATTGGCAGCATCAGGATGGATGGTGAAGAGAACGAGATTGTTCACAGCTTTAGTTTGCTTGGCTCCACAGTCAACAGTCTTGGCACCAGTAGCCAGGAAATTAAAAGACGTATTGCCGTGGGAAAGTCTGCTGTTAGGGACCTCTCCAAAGTACTGAAGACTAATGGTGTCTTTCTGGAGACTAAGGTGCTTCTGATACAGGCCATGGTCTTTGAAATTACTTGTTATGGATCAGAGAGTTGGACAGTGTCTAAGGAGGATAGAAGGAGAATTGATGCCTTTGAGCTGTGGTGCTGGAGAAGAGTATTGAGGGTACCATGGACTGCTAGGAAAACAAACAGATTCATCCTGGAGAGGGTTAAACTGGGTGGCTCCTTGGAGGCAAGGATTCTGAGTCTGACATACTTTGGATGTGTTGTAAGGAGACACCGGTCTTTGGGGAAGGACATCATGCTTGAGAGGGTGGAGGGACAGTGCAGGAGGGGAAGGCCCTCTATGAGGTGGATTGATTCAGTGACTGGGGTAATTGGGATGGGTGTGTCGGAGGCAGTGCGATTGGCACAGGATAGAGCAGGGTTTAGGGCTGTTGTACACAGGGTCACTATGAGTCCCAAGCGACTCGACGGCACATAACAACAACAGGTCTCACTCTCTCCTCAGTTCTTTTTAATCTTTTGTAGCACAAAGGACGATAGAGGATCTATTCTCAGAAAACTCCCTTTACAAGAGATCAGGATTATGACTGGATCCTACCCTAATCTATTTATATCAGACCCGGGCAGATCGCATAACATCATATTGTATCACATTACATCATGGTAGATGGTTACATAATTATATTAATTGTCAACACTGAGAATCAAGACCTTGACAAGGTGGCTCTTGTATTTTGGGGGAACACAATTCAGTCTATGTTACTAAACAACTTTAATAAGTAACTTTTATTTAATACTACATGCTGTCACACAAAATACTGCCAAATCAGAAGAATATAATGATGACCCAGAATCCTAGTACTGAGAGAACATCTGTTAACACCTTGGTGCTTTGTGAGGCGTCTTTAAATGTTAGCTCTATATTCATCCAGTTTTCCATGTCTATTAATATTCTTCCTCAAAGTTATTTTTAATGAATACATGTTTGTCTATTGTCAGGATGGCACCATAGTTTATTTAATAATCTCCCAGTGTTGACATTTGGCTCATTCCCAAGATGTTTCACTATTATAAACAATGCTGAGATGAACATAACAAGGAGTGTTTTCACTGACATGTCAAACAGGATGTCATCAGATTTCCAGCAGGAATACATAGGAGGCCAGCACAGCTGTTGGTGAACGGGCTGCAAATGTAGGCTCACTTTGCCATTAATATGCCCTGCCAGCACCAGAGAGCTCTTGTTTGAGACTTGTTTGCATACAATGAAAAGATGCTGATGGCATTAGAGGAGGTTACTGGGAAAAGCCAGTATTAGAGAATGGAATTATGGTGTTGTTGCTGTTGTTATGTGCCATCGAGTCGCTTGGGACTCATAGCGACCCTATGTACAAGAGTCCTAAGCGCTGTTCTATCCTGTGCCAACCTCGCTGTCTCAAATACACTCATTCCCACCACTCCACTCACAGAATCAGTCCATCTCATCGAGGGTCTTCCTCTCCTGCACCACTCCTCCACTCTCCCAAACACAATGTCCCTCTCCAAGGACCAGTCCCTCCTTGCAACATGCAGATGAAGCTTCAGAATCCTTGATTCCAAGGAGTAGGCTAGCTTCACCCTCTCCAGGACAAACCTATTTGTTCTCCTAAGTACATGGTATATTCAACACTCTTTTCCAGCACCACACCTCAAAGACGTCAATTCTTCTATCATCCCTAGTCACTGTCCAACTCTCTGATGAATAGTACGTAATTGCGAAGACTCTAGCCTGGATCAGGTGCACCTTAGTCTCCAGTCTAACGTCATTGCTCTTCAGTACTCTTGAGAGGTCCCACACAGCTGACTTTCCCAATGCATTTCGTCTCTTGATTTCCTGGCGGCTGTGTGTTGACTGTGGAACCAAGTAAACTAAAACTTAAATATCCCAATCTCTTCACCATCCATACTGATGCTGCTGCTTGGTCCAGTGGTGAGAGTATTTGTTTTCTTGATGTTGAGCTTCAATCCATATTGAAGGCTGCAGTCCTTGACCTTCTGCAGCAAGCACTTCAGGGCCTCCTCAGTTTCAGCAAACAGGGTTTTGTCATCTACATAACACAGGTTGTTGATGATTCTTCCACCAATCCTGATGCCACATTCCTCCTCATACAGCCCAGCATCTCAGATGATCTGTTCTGCATACGGATTGAAATGGTATGGAGGCAGAATACATCCCTGATGGATCCCCTTCTGCCCTTCTGAACCATGTAATGTCTCCTTGCTCTGTTCTGATGACTGCCTCTTGGTCCAAGTATAGATTTTGCATTAGCACAATCAAAT
>NW_006400059.1:1808482-1808989 GCF_000299155.1 Elephantulus edwardii
TCAGTTGGCCAGCTGGCTGTCCTCCAGATTTCCTGGCACAACTTAGTGAGCACATCCAGGGCAGCGTCTGTTTGTTGAAATAAATCAGTTGATATACCGTCAACTCCTGGAACCTTGTATGGTGTTACAGTAAGGAATTTAGTTAGGATATAATGTTAAAGCGTTAGGGTATGAAATTGAGGTTTTAGCACGTGAAGTTGAGGTTTAAGGGTGTGGAGTTGAGACAGTAAGTTATGGAGTTGAGGTTTTAAGAGTGTGGAGTTGAAGTGGGAAGATATGGAGTTGAGGTTTTAGAGTGTAGACTTGAAGTGTTAAGTTATAGAGTTGAGGTTTTAAGAGTGGAGTTGGGATGTTAAGATATGCAGTTGAGGTGTTAGGGTATGGAGTTCAGGTGTTGAGAGCTTGGAGTTGAGGTATTAAGACTGTGGAGTTGAAGTGTTAGGATGAGAAGGTGAGTTAAGAGTGTAGAACTGACGCAGCGCGAGGGCGACGCAGCACTAGGGCGAG
>NW_006400059.1:1818966-1820742 GCF_000299155.1 Elephantulus edwardii
CTGGGTCAAATGGTATCTCTATTTGTAACTTTTTGAGAAAGTGCCATCCGCCTTCCACTGTGGTTGTACCTTCTTGCCTTTTTTGGAATCTGTTTTATTTAAGAAGAATAGAATGAAAATGACAAAATGCATATTGTTTCAGTTGGACCATGAGAAAATTAAAAACTATCAATACATGTTACAAGGACAGTTACAACATTTGTGTTGCCTTCACTTCACCCAGCTCCTCCTTCTCAATGTTCAGTGTTCCTATTCCTGCTTCCAGCAGAAAAGAATATCGTATAAGTAGTCTTGTTCCGGAGCTCCCTGATTAAAACAAGCTTGGAAGGAGGAGTGGCATTCACTTCCATAACAGCTTGCCTCCAGAAACCCTATGAACCTGGAGAAAGGATGAAAGACACCCAAGCATCGAGGACTCTCCTTCATAGGGTCGCTATGAGTCACCTGCGACTTGACGGTACTTAACAACAACAACAACAACAACAACAACAACAACAACAGCAGTCTTGTTCCTTAGTAGACTTGTTAAGAGGGTGTAGATTAACTGAGAAAGAGCAAAAGGGATCTTTCTGGGGAGATTGAAGTATTCTATATGGCTTAGTGGTAAGGAATTGCACTGTCAACCCAAAGGTACATTGTTCAGATCCGCCAGCAGCTCTGGGGGAGAAAGATGGGCCATGTCCTCTCATGCAATTAACTGCCTCTGTAAATTCACTGGAGGGTCAGCTATGAGTCAGTTCCAACTCAGCAATACTCGATAACAACATATCTGGTTAAGGTATGGGTGGTGCATCTTTCAAAACTCAATAAATAGTGCATTCACGATCAATGCAAGATGCCCTAAGAATCTCAAAAAATTCATCATTCCAATCTACTCAGAGACATGCTGCTGTTGCTGTTGTTGTTAAGTGCCATCAAGTTGAGTATGACCCACAGTGATCATATGAACAACAGATCTGAACCCTGTCCTACTCTTTGTCATCCTCACCATTAGAGGCCATTGTGGCAATCATTGTGTCAATCTACTTGGTTGAGGGTCTTCCCATCCTTCTCTGACCCTCTACATTTCTGAATATCATGTCCCTTTCCAAGTATGTGAAGCATAACCATCTCATCTTTGCCTCCAACAAGTACCCTGGCTGAATCCTCTCCAAGATATATTTGTTTGTCAGTCTGTGAGATGTTCAGAGTTCTTCTCCAACACTACAGCTCAAAGACATCAATTCTTCTGTCATCTTTATTCATTGTCCACTTCTCAGATGCATGGTAAGTGATCGAAAAGATCTCAATCAGACACACCTTAGTCCTCAAACTGACATCATTATCCTAAATTATTTAAAGAGGTCTCTAACTGTAGACTTTGCTAGGACAATACATCTCTTGATTTCCTGTCTGCTGATATCACGGGTATTAATTATAGATCCAATTAAGATGAAGTTGTTGACAGTTTCAATCTTTTCTCCATCTATCATGATGTTAACTATTGGTCAAATGGTAAGAATTTTTATTTTCTTGACACTGAGATGCAATCTATATTGAAGACCATTTTTTAAAAATTTTTGTTTACTTTTGTTAATTTTTATGTGTGACCATCAAATCTGATCTGACTGGTATAGGAGGAGATTCCCCCAACTTCTCCAACAGGAAGGCCATATTCTTTGACCTTCTGCAAAAAGTGCTTCAAGTTCTCCTCACTTTCAGCAAGAAAGGTTGTGTTATCTGCTTAATGCAGCTTATTTTTTTTCCTATATTTTATTAATTTTCATAAACATTTAC
>NW_006400059.1:1822652-1839958 GCF_000299155.1 Elephantulus edwardii
CAATGCCTTTAATGCAGCTTCCACTTCCTCCTTCAGTACCATTGGCTCCTGCTCATATGATACTTTCTGAAATTTTTCTGTATTAATTATTTCTTTTTTGGTACAGTGACTTTGTGTATTCCCTCCATCTTCTTTTGATGTTTTCTGGGTCATTAAATATATTGCCCAAGCATTCTTCAATAGTACGACTCAAGGCTTAAATTTGTTCTTCAGTTCCCTCAGCTTGAGAAATGCAGAGCAAATTCTTCCTTTTTTATTGTCCAATTCTGGCTCTCTGCAAGTTCCATTCTAAAAATTTGCTTTGTCTTCTCAACCTGCCCTTTGAAATCTTTTATTCAGCTCTTTTACTTCAGGATGTTTTTCCTTTGTTTTGGCTTTTTTACTTTCTAGTGTGTTTTTTTAGAGTTTCTTCTGATCTATATTTCTGGTTTGTTTTTTTTTCCCCCACCTCTGACTTTTTAATGACCTTTTACTTTTTTCATGAATGATATCCTAGGTATCATCCCACAACTCCTCTGGTCTTCCATCATTGACATAATTGAAGAGATGGATCAGAAGAAAGTTATGGCAATCTAACTACAAATAGTTGCCATTTACAGCCCTATGGAGCACAGCTCAACTCTGACAGCTCTAGGGTCACTATGAGTTGGAATCCATTCAATATCTGGCAACAGATAAGAGCTATGCATTTTACTGTATGTAAGTAATCTTCAATTTTTAAAAAAATAGATATCTTTTGGGTTTGAAAACCAGCAAGATTTTGCTGACTTAGAAAGGCATAAGGAGGAGATGTTCAGGTCTGACTTCCTGAAGGAGATCGCACAGGGAGGAGGGAATCCAGTCAGAAGGAAACAGCCCACTGCTTTGACCCTTTTGTCTTTCATCTTTAGTAATGAAACAGGTAGTAAGCCTCCTCTTGAAGGTTTGCTCTGTGGTGAGGCTTGAAGATCTCTACAAATTCTCAAGCTGACACAGGGAAGAGCCAACATGTGTAAACAATTCTAGGACCCACCAGCATCTGTACCAGGTGTTTAGACAGCTTTGTGTTCCTTCTTTGCTCTATGCTTTCCATGAAGAATGGGAAAAGTCAATCCATTTCTAGGGAAAAGGAGAATAAATAGATCTGGAAGTACTCTTAATGATTTCATTATGAAGCTGGGGAAACTTCTATTCAGGCTGGTCTGTGCCTGGTTGAGGATGAAGCCTGGAGAGAGGTACATGGAGAAATGGTAGCATTTCTACCAGTTGTCACCGCAGATGCTAAGAATTTAGTATGTCTCACTGAAGAGCACAGACCTAGGTTGCAAGTGGAGGAATTTTTTCCCCCTGAGAAAATAAAAAAAGAGAATGACACTGGCTTTGCTCAGATGCTTAGAGGTTGGAGCAGAACTGGTCAAATGTTGGCTGTTGTTGCCTAAATACCCCTCCCTGAAAAATAAACTTGATTCCAAAAACATATCAACCTAAGGCAAACTTTGAAGGTTTATAGGTACACAAATAGTATATTTATCACCTAGGATGACATAACAAAATATCATCTAGTGGGGAGCATTAAAGAACAGAAGCACATTGTCTCAGAGATTTGGAAGATGAACAGTCAAGGTCAATGTGCCAACCATGCTCTTTCCTCTAAGCCTCTGAAGGAAAGCTATCCCATGTTTCTCTCTCAACTTGTGGCAGCTTCAGCTGTCACACGGCATCTTTCCTCTGCCTCCCTCCCTCCCTCTGTATACCTATCTCTTTTTTTATTTTTTAATTTTATTGGGAAAAACATTTTGGGGGTACAAGGAGGTGAGGTTTGGGGGCAGAAGGGTGAGGATGAGCAGGGATGCAGTTGCAGAGCTGCACAATTTGGTTGTTGGGGGAAGCAGGTGAAGGAAATGAAAAGGATCCAGTGGGGACCAGATGCTACAGGGGAATGGTAAGCATTTTCCAGTGGTATTTAAACCAACTGTCTTATTGATTTGGGAACTGGATGCCGAATCTCTGGCTTCTTCATGCTGAACGTGAAGGGGGAAAGGGAGGATGCTTTATCACCTTACTGGTGGTCTTGGGTTAAAGCTGCTTGTCTTCTTGTTCTGTTAGAAGATATTTTCCTGTCATTTGCTCCCCTCTGGACTGCAAAGTGTTTTCCCAGGTGGGTCCAGTGAGGATGACTAGTTGAACCCAGAGGCTCCATCCTCCTTTGCTTCCTTAGCTATCAGTTGTATTTCCTTTTTGTCACTGGCACTGGGTTCAGGGTCAGGTCTGGAGTAAAACTCAGTGGTAAGGTTACCTATAGGAAAGGGAGCAAACCTAGAGAGAACAAACTTGTGAGTTACAAACAGAAGGGCTTTGGGGGTGTTGCTTTCAGGTTTACTGGGGGAGAGGGTGGAGGAAAGTATCCTAGATAAAATTCTCTGAATACCCTAGACATTTTTTTTCCACCCAGAGGTCAGATGGCACAATCTGGGGACTGAGGAGCTCACCCTGAGGGCCATGATGGCTCGCCCCGGGCCAGGGGCCGATGACAGCCCACCCCAGACAGAGGGCTGAAGATGGCCTGCCCCGATCAGGGCAACACCACCCAGGGGCTGGCTGGTACACTACCACTCCAATTGCCCCCACCCTAGTCTGGACCCCTTGCCTGACTGAAGACTATGTGGCCAGGGACAGCATCCCCAATTCCTGCACCACCCCTTTTATCCCACTCCCATAAATAATCATACTGTAATTTGAAGTAGGTGTCACTGCCCTCCCCCTTTATAAATGGCAAAGGGAACCTGAGAGATGTGAGCAGACTCCCCCCAGGTCTAAACAGCTTTTGGCAGAAGCATTCAACAGATCAAAATATGTGGTGCATTTACGATGTCGGTCAGCTTGGGCATGCTGCCACTGTTAAGTGTCATCAAGTAGACAACTCACAGTGACTTTTAACAATCCATTGTATCAGTGATAATCTTCTCTGGCCTGTCCAAGGAAACCCAAACCTGTGTGTGTGTGGGGGGGAGGCATGTTGTCATCTCCCGCCTCATGCGTGGACATCTCCCGCGTCTCCCGCGTGGGCAGCCGGCAGGCGCTATCTCTCTTTTTAAAGACTGAGAAAAACTGGATAAATTGTGTATACTGCACTGAAACAGATGAGGGAGAGAATAACTTAAAAGCTATGTATGATAGGGTATTATGGTTATCACAAGAATCCACAATTAAGGTTGCATAGTGGAATGCACTTGGGGTGGTGGGAGGGGTGTGGGGGGGATTGCATACCAGGGAGGGAGTTTTTCTTTTACTTTTCAAAGAGGGGAGCAAACTTGGTGGGGGGCAGGGGTGCGGTGGGGAGAGAAGTGCAGCAATGAATGAATGGAAATCCAAACTCTCTGTAAATGTTCATTAAAATTATTAAAATTAAAAAATTACCAAAAAAAAGTCAGTCATATAAGAGTAGAACACACCCAACTCTATAATCACCCCATGCCAACCTACTGGAAACATTTCTAAACACATTATCTCCAAACAAGTTCCCACTCTAGGATTTCAGGGGTTTCGATCATAAGTACATCTTTTTAGGGGACACAGTTTAATCCATGGCGTACAACTGTGGTAGCATTAAAAAGAATTATTTTTTGAACAGCAAGCTACATATTTTGAAGTGTAGGTATTTGGAACATGCAGGTTATAAAGCCCCCAGAGAAACAAAAACATGTGATGATGCAATCTGAATTCCTACATACTACTTTTGATACAGCACAAATAGTAAAATTGAAATGATACAGAGATCAGCGTGGCCTCTGAGTAAGGATGACACACAAATTCGTGAAGTGTTCCATATTTTTGCTGACATTCAGAGGGTCGCTATAGTAGACAACTCAGTGGCACATAACAACAGCAGCAACAACATACTCTATTTTATTTAAGCCTCTTGTTTAGAGTCAACAAGACCTTGAGGAGGACCTCTGTACTTAAAAGTCGTTATTATATTTTGGAGGAACGTTCTTCTAAGCGACACAGCACTCCTCTGTCAATATGCTGTACTGAGGTCACCTGGTATTGCTATGATGCTGAACCTTGGGCCACTGGAGTGTCAAATGGTGTAATGGTTACCTATGTGGACAATGATTGATGGAACTCCTAGTTTAGGAAAAGTTTAGAATCAGGAGTGGTATCCACTTCCTAAACAACATGCCTCTGAAAACTCTATGAACTTCGAGAAATGATAATAGTTATAGAAAGGCTTCAGGCCTTTTGTTCATAGGGTCACTATGAGTCATGCTCAACTCAATAGCAGTCAACAACAAACAACAACACATTTGATACAGTTACTGCAGCAATGGCCTCAACCAGCTGAGCAGTGATTGTGAGAATGGCGCAGGAATAGGCAGGATTTTGCTCTGCTCTACATGGGGTTGCTATGTGTCAGAGCTGATGGCATCCAGCAACAACACAAAACTAACTACGTAAGCCATTATGAACTAAACGGATAATGATGTACCAGTCATAAATTATCAAAATTCAAGAAGAGCAGACATTTAAATTCATGACCAATTTGAAGCAACTGGTGGTCCTGTGACTAGTGAATCCTTCTGTGTGTGTGTGTGTGTGTGTGTGTGTGTGTGTGTGTAGTTCCAAACTTAGTGGATCCATGCCTCCCTGAAGGATGACTATGTTTGGCATAGCCACTTTCCTTCTTGATAGAACAGTGAGTAAAAGCACATTTCAAACCTAGTAACTTCATAATGTTAACTTATGAATCCCCAATTATGCTAACACATTGCTTTATAAAAATGTGTTTTGTTATAGGGCCCCTTACAGAGGCTATAATTCAACAAACCTGCAATCATGCCTAGAAACCCTCTATTTTTAACCAAGCACTGAAATGATGCAGATGTAAGTGGTCCATAGATATAACTGATCAACAATGCTGTAGAAGAATATCAAGACAGCTCTGCACCAGGTTTTGTGCTTCCTTGCTATGTAGGCACATTCCTAGGATTAGAATTTGTCTTATTGTTATGTGCTGTGGAGTCAACCTGGACTCACAGTGACCCTATACACAACAGCTAGGAAACTTGTCCTATCCTGTGCCGTCCTTAGGATCTGCAATATGCGGGGACCCGTTGATATAGTCACTGTGTAAATCCATCCTGTTGTGGGTCTTCATCTCCCTCCTGTGCCTCCACCTTTCCCAGCATTATGTCTTTTTTCAAGGGTTGTCTTTATGAGTAGTAGATAAATGAGTCAGGCTGTGTTGCATAAAGAAAGATAAAGAGGGTAGTAACACACACACACACACACACACACACACACACATTCACACACCCCCAAACAAACCAGGTATATTCTTCTTATTGGATAAATGTTTTTATTTGTTTCTTGAATTGTACCAATTGCAGTTGACCTAAAAGCCTCTTAGTATCCCTAGCATTGCCTTTTGTGTTTAGCAGCTAACTGAAAGGTGGTTCTAATCCACTAGTCACCCTGCAAGATACAAATGCTATCTCTTCTCATAAAACTTAATGGAGAAATCCAACAGAGGATCATTATTAGCTGGAATTGACTTGATAGCAATAGGTGGGTTTAAAGACCTCTTACAAGGAGGATAGGACTGTAATATGAGAGATGTAGAGGAAAAGAAGGCTGAAGATGCAATATGAAAGGAAAGGATTATGTATTTGTTAAGAGCTCAGAAAGGATGCTCCCTAACCACTCTGTCCACAAGAATTTTCTGTAATTGGAGAAACAGCTTATATCCGTGCTGTCCAATGCAGTTGTAACTAACCACATTTAACCGGTGCTCGCTCAAAATACAGTTAGTGCAACTGAGGAACACGTTTTAATGAATTCATTTTAATTTGCTTAAATGCATATTTTTAAAGTCTCATGTAGCTGGTGACCACCATATTGGATCCTGCATAGCTCACGTATAGAGGAGAAATATCCTGAAAGAATCTGAGCTGAAAATGGGTTTGGCAGATTTAAGGGCCCTAAAGTGTGCTAGGAGCAAGAGGGGGTAGAGCTTAAGATGTGTAGTTATGTATGAACCTCATGGGGGTTTCAATTATGCTGTTACAGGAAAGGAACGGAAGGGGTTTAAGAACAAGACCAACTTGCTCAATTTTATGATTGAAAGTCATCCTTTATGATGACTGTATAAAACAAGAGGTGAAAGGAAGACACAGAAAGCTGTACAAGAATTGTTGAAACCAATCAATCATCATATTAGAAAAAAAGAAAGAGATTGTCACCCTGACCTAAGGGCAAAAGACCACAGGGTCTAAAGTGGGAGAAAGTAAACCAAGAATGAAGTTATTGTCGTATTCTAGGCAAGAGATATTAGTGGTTCCAGGATAGTGAATTTGGAAATAAAGAAAAATGAGTGGATACACAATTTACTTTTCAGACAGAAGCAGCAGAGCATGTAATTTTAAGAAGACCCCTTGAATTACAGAGCAAAACTTTGCACAGTAATAGAACCGATGAGGGGAGGAACTGTCTGAAAAGAATGTATGATTAGGCGAGATATATATATATATATATAACTATCTGGAACAAGGGGTGCATTAGAGGGCAGACTGAGGGAGAGAGGAGATGGGGAGAAGAAAATGTACATCAATTAATTAAAAATTAAAATATAAGAGAAAAAACTCTCAGACTCTGTGTTATCCTCACAATACCCTTGCACTGTTTTCACGACCTCCCCAGGTCCAAGCTTGTTGTGTCACTGCGTCAGTGCATCTCTTTGAAGGTCTTCCTCTCTTTTGTCAACTCAGGTCTCTTCCTAGCATTATGTCCTTTACCAAGGGCTGGCTCCTTCCAACATCATTAAATCCTCGACAACTTTAGTCTTGTTCCATTTATTATGAGGCTGTTTATTGAACCAGTTGTGAGGAGTCTTCTTTTCATCATGGTGGGAAGTAGCCCATATTGAAGGCTATAGTTTGTAGTCCTCAGTAAATGCTTCACATTTTCTTCAAGTAAGCTTGTATCATCTGCATATCACAGGTTGTTAATGAGTTTTGAAGCTTCTTGGATTATTTGTGTAACATACAGCTTGAATAAGCATGGTGAAAGGATTCACCTCTGATGTATACCGTTCTTGATTCCAAGCTATGCAGTATTCTCTTATTCTGTTCCAACAACTGTTTCTTCTATGTATAGGTTCTACATGAGCTTAATTAGGTGCTCTGGAATTTCTAGTGTTTACAATGTTATCTATACTTTTTTTTTTTAGTGGACACAAACATGGGTATATTTCACTCAGTTTTCATAGATGAGTGTTTTTCTATTAAGACATGTAAAACTTTATTTATATTAATACCTTCATGAACTTCATAAAAAGAAAGCTCTTTCCCACCTTTAATCCAAAGAGCTCATAAATATGAAGGCATCAAAGCAAATATTTAATTTAAAAATAACATTTTTTAAAATGGCAAAAAGATAGTATCCGTAAGAACTCGTTCAACTTCCCAGAGGCAGGGGAAAATTCTCACATAGCCACAGTATCATGTTTAGTTAAGGTTGCCCAGGCTTTCAGAACATAGAGTGTTGGCCATATACAGTTCCGAGGTGCATGAATCACATGATGAAGTAGAGTACACTCAGGGATACATGCATTGAAACACTTCAGTTGGTATTATTATGTCAATTCCTGGAGACTTGGGTTTTGTCAATGTCTTCAGTACAGCTTGAACTTCTTCCTTAAGTACCATGGCATTTTGGTTTTTGTTTTTGTTTTTAATAATAGTAAGATTTATTGAGATGTATATTAGTACAGATGCTGGAACTTGCCCATTGCCCTTGATATACAAAGCCTGAACATTATGCCAATTTAGCAGTGAAACCAGAGTTGACAGCCAGGTGGATGTTGTAAACTTGTTCACTAGCTGTCATCTTCACCTGGCCCACAGCCACTGCCACACACAGCACCTTTTTCATCTGGAACTAATAGTTAATAAGCCACACAGTCAAGTGCTTTTCAATAGTCATTTAACACACGTAACTATATTTTTGGCATTCTCTGATTTCTATCAAGATCCTTCTGACACCCGCAATGGTCTTTCATTTCATGGCCTCATTTGAATCCACCTGGAATTTCTGCCAGGTCTTTGTGTACTCTTCCAGCCATTTTATAATTACTTTCAGAAAGATTTTACTTTGCATGTAAAATTAAGCAAATTGCTTAATAAACTGTATTCTGTTAAAAAAAATTTTTTTAGTGGGCACAAACATGGACATCTTTCAGTCAGTTCGCATAGAAGACTGAACACATTCAAGGATGTATTAGTTGAAACACTTCAGTTGGTATTATGTCAATTCCTGGAGACTTGTTTTTTTGTCAATGCCTTCAGTACAGCTTGGATTTCCTCCTTCAGAACCATTGTTCTTTTCTTCCTTTTTTGTAATAAGAATAAGATTTATTGAGCATTATCTTAGCACACACGCTGGGGCTTGTCTACATTGCTCTTGACATACAAAGCCTGAACGTTCTGCCAATCCTTCTTTAGCAGCGAAACCAGAAAGCTGACAGCCAGGTGGATGTTGTAAACAAGTTCATCATCTGTCATCTTCACACAGCCAACATCCTCTGCTAAACCTAGCACCTTTTTCATCTGGATCAACCTCATCTCTCTTTTACTATCATGTTCTCTTGTGGGTAAGCAGAGAAGGGAACTTACCAGTCTTATTATTCTTTGCCAGCTTTTTGACCTGATTCTTCTTATTCTTGTTGAGTTTTATCAACACTTAGATGTCCATGTGGGCGATATCCACAGCCTCGACGTCATCACAGTGCTGCTGATACACACACACACACACACACACACACACACACAACTTGGAGTGTGGGGTGGACTTAAATCTGACGGTCTCCAAGAATCATTTGTACTTGTGAGGGTTGTAGTTCTTCGAACTGATTTGCAGCTCCACCATTTTAAAAAACTTTTTGCGTTTGCATTGGTTTCCGTGCAGGACTTCCCGCACCACCTCCGTGCAGGACTCCCCGCACCACCTCACAGAGAGTGCCAGAGACTTTGCCGCTCATAGTTCTTAGTGCCACACTAACTGGAAAAGAGTATCAGTGGCTCTTGACAATATGCTTCTCCCATTTCAGAAGGTAAAAAAGAGCCATTGCATAATGCAAACCAAAACAATGCACTGTCATTGTTGTTGTTATGTGCCATTGAGTCAGCTGCGACTCCCTATGTACAATCACCCTAAACCTTGCTCTATCTTGTGTCTATCTTATTATCTCTGACACACCTACTTCTATTACCCCAGTCACTGAATCAATCCATCTCATTGAGGGTCTTCCTCTCTTGTGCTATCTCTCCACCCTCCCAAGAATGATGTCCCTCTCCAAGGACTGTCCCTGCCTTGCAACATGTTCAAAGTATGTCAGATGAAGCTTCAGAATCCTTGCCTCCAAGGAGTAGCCTGGTCTCACCCTCTTTAGGATGAACCTCTTGGTTCTTCTAGCAGTCCATGGTATATTCAACACTCTTCTCCAGCACCACAGCTCAAAGGCATCAATTCTCCTTCTATCATCCCTAGTCATTGTCCAGCTTTCTGATGCATAGCAAGTAATTGCAAAGACTATGGCCTGGATCAGGCGTATCTTAGTCTCCAGACTGACATTTTTATTCTTCTGTACTTTGGAGAGGTCTCTGAGAGCAGACTTTCCCAATACAATTCATCTTTTAATTTCCTGGCTGCCAGTACCAAGAGTGTTGATTGTGGAGCCAAGCAAACTAAAGCTGCTAACAACTAAATCTCTTTACCATCTATCATGATGCTGTCAATCAACCCAGTGGTGAGAATCTTTGTTTTCTTGATGTTGAGCCATGTGCTAAGTAATGCAAATCTAAACCACAATGATATATATCTTCATACTCAGAAGAAAGAAGCCAACCCATAGCTGTCAGATTAACTTTGGCTCATGATGACTTCATGTGTTACAGATTGGCTTCACTAGAGCTAGTATATCTGTAGTCAAAACCACAAATATTAACAAGTGTTGGCAAGATGTAGAGGGACTGAAACCTTCATATACTGCTGGAGGGAATGGGAAATGTCACAGCAACTTTGAAAATAATCTGGCAATTCCTTAAAACATCCATCTACAAGAGATCAGAGATGTGATCAATCCCTGCACCCTTATTTTAGAGATAATGATTCTGAAAATATGCATCTGACATCACTAGTTTGTTACCAATCCAGACTCTTGAAAGGTAGCCTCATCCACTCCTTACTGCTTTTTGAACTGCACAAAGACACCAGTTTACCAGTGACTTTTATTCCCAGAGAGAAACAACCTTGTTTTAAGAGCAAGGGATAGAGCAGTTGTCAATCCTTGCCAAGCATTTATCCCAGGAGTAGGGAGAAGGGAGCAGAGGCATTACAGTCATTACTGTTGGAACCAACTCTTAGCTGACCCTCCAGTGGGTTTTCAGAGGCTGTAAATCACAAGGGAGAAGACTGCCCATCTTTCTCCCATGGGGTAGCTAGCAGATTTGAACCACTTGCCTTTGGGTTGACAGCACAACACCTTACCCACTAGGCCATCAGAGCTCCATACAGGGCTCTTAGGTGACAACATGGTAGTCTCCACTTAACAGAGTTGCTGGAAGGGCTTGTCTGAGGAAAGACTCCCAGAAGTCTGAGTCCTGATCTGACTCAGACTTTCTCATAAGTCTATGGAAGAAAGGGTGAGATACTAAAACAAAAACACAGCAACCTTTATTTGTGTGGCTCATCTCTTGTGGCTCAGAGAATGCTTTCTCAGTTTCCTTCTGCAGATAAAGATAAGTTGCTTTCTGAAATCTATACACCACACAATGAGCTTAATGAAATCTCTCAATTGTACTTCATATAATCTTTACAAAGAAACATCAAGGAAATGGACTTCAAGACAAACCACCAACTCACACTTTATACATAAATCCCAAATAACACTTGTTGTCTCTGGAGAAATACATTTAGAAATGAGCCAGCAGCATCTCCCTATGAATAACCTGAAATTTCTGGCAATAATGAAGAGTTCTCAGGAAGTAAATGAAGAGAGAATAAAAGCCTTTACCTCTGAGTTGTGAGTTTCCATCAACTCCTAGTTTCTGGTTATGGGTGGGACTTCCTTTCTAATGAGTCAGAAGGCATATCAGAGTTGCTGAAAAAGCAGGCTTGGGAAGGAGATGGGTGAATGAAAAGGTCAGCAAGTGTCCGAGGGCAAATGCTTGGCCGCCATGATCCTCACTT
Source organism: Elephantulus edwardii (assembly GCF_000299155.1). Classification (NCBI taxonomy): domain Eukaryota; kingdom Metazoa; phylum Chordata; class Mammalia; order Macroscelidea; family Macroscelididae; genus Elephantulus; species Elephantulus edwardii. The sequence continues at coordinate 1,833,879 of NW_006400059.1, forward strand.
ACATAGGACAGAAGTGGCAGAGGGTCAATGGATTCATCCACTTCTGCGCTCATCAGGCTGGGCAGCTCAGGACTGGAGACTCCATTTCCCATCTCAATAGAGGTGACAGTGACAACCTTCCAGGATTTCCTGTTGCTCTGCATCTTCTGGAGTGTGGCTCTTGACCTATAACTAACCCACATCCATGTGTCACATCCCTCAGTATGGTAGTTTACTACTCTCACATCCAACTGTATGTTTACCTTTTGAATATAACAAATACAGTTGCCACTCACTGAGCAACTGCCCTGGGGTTGATTCTAATTCATGGTGTGTGTCTTGGAAACGGGAGTGACATCCACTTCCTAAATAACATGCATCCAGAAACTTTATGAACTTTGATAAATGTCGATCGTTGTAGAGGGGCTTCAGGTCTTTTGTTCATAGGGTCGCAATGAGTCATGCTCAACTCGAAGGCATTCAATAACAACAAGAAGCATGGGTGTCAGATTAATGCCTCAGGATTTTCAGTGGCTGATTTGTTGAAGTTAGGTAGCCAGGTCTTTCCTCCAAGGTGCCTAATAGTGGCTTTTGCTTAACAGCTGTTAATGTAAACCATATATACTGTCCAGGGACTCCTAAGCACAACTTAATGATGACCACTATGCGATACTCTTAACAAAATATTATAATAACCTTATGGAATTATTATCATCCCTACTTTTCCAGTGAAGAAAATGAGACTCAAAAAAATTGTAGTAGTCGTCCAAGGTGTCAGTGCTAGTGACAGATGAAACTGGAACCACAAAATAGAGGGTTCTCAACATCAGTATCATGTTCTTGACCTTCCTACCATCTCATGGTGGTGTTTCATTCCTTACACATAGGGTTTTTTTTAAGCTCAACCTTTATATCTTTTTCTTTTCCAAGGCACAGTAAAATAGGTTTAAATAAGCCTAGGGCAATGAAATCGAAGGCTGCATCCTTTTGGGGAGTGGGGGCGGGGGGAAGCTAAACAGTTATAATCCAGCTTAGTAGCAGAATACAGACAAGACAGATTCCGAAATGTGCTCACAGGCACCTCAGCCTTTAATGTCATGGCTTTAGGCCAGGTTTACAAAGCTCTCAGTCCTTTGAATTATGGTCTCTCACCCCCAGTTGTCTTTAATTCAAAGTATTAATTTCCAGAAATATGAACATTAATCTCTTTCTTTTTTTTTCTTTTTGTATACAGAAGTGGACTCTGAGGTGTTAACGAACTCACTCAAGTCACACATTGGGTGTATGACTAGATGAGTCAGAACTTGAACCAAAGTCCACTGACTCCATTTGCTGTGTTCTTATCAGATAGCACACTGACTCCTGACCCAGAAACTTGCTGACCTAGAAACACAGAGAAGTGTGTGAGCTCATGCCCTCACTGGTTAGGTCAGGTGTGAGCTTGACAAAAAGTTGAGTCAGCTGCTGGCTGTGGATGAAGGCCTCAGGTACCACAGTACTTGGGTCAGGTCTCCACCACAACAAGATACACAAACAGCAAGGCAGTTTTGCCAGTGATTCATACGCAGAATGAAAGGGCTTTGTCAGGAAGAAAGATAAAGGCAGCTGATCTAGGTTAACAGTCTACTACCTCACTTCTCACCAGAGAAGGCTTGCCTCCTCTTTTTGTCCAAGATAATAAAACTTTGAGCTTCCACACAGGAGGCCAAAGTCCATGACATGTTTGTGGGAGGCTGGTAATAGGAGTGAACCCTGCACCCCATTTAAAATATGGTTTTCTCTATGTCCCCTCTCCAAAGGCAAGTTTAATGGTACGGTTCCTTCCTCTTTAAGTTGAGATTTTAACTACTTAAATACCAAACTCACACCAATCTCCCCTCCACTGGTATTCGTTTCCTCTTTGCTTCTAGCCCATGTTCCTTCCTTATTCTTCTCAGGAAAAAGAACACGGTAATGTCTGAATCTGTCAGTGTGGTTGCTACCTCTCGTCCCAGGCCAAACTCAATGCTCTGGACCACTGATTTCACTCTTCTCTAAGGGATCATGGAGAAAAAAATTAAAGTTGCCAAGAATTTCATTCCAATTAAAGCCACAACCACACTCATACAGAAGGAGTAATCAAGAAGCAGATGACAGATGTCCCCTCCACACTTTCTTTCAAGGAGACAAGTCTGTCCCTTTGGGGATGTAACTTTCTAGTATATTTATCTTTACTATTTTATTTTCAAAAAAGAAAAGAAATCCAATGACATGCTACATTGAGCAATTCAGCTACAAAAGACCTCCTTAAAGTATTTTTGTTATTGTTATGTGCCATCAAGTTGACCACGGCTCATAGTGGTCCTATGTGCAATAGCTCTGAACCCAGCCCTATCTTGAGCTTTAAAATATTAGGTGCATGTAACCCAAGCCATGTTTTGATTGGTCCTTCCTCCCTTATTGTCATAAACATACAAAAACTAGGCAATTAAATGGGGTAGTCAGAAGAAGAATTGTTTCCAAATTGTGGTGTTGGCAAATACCACTGAATATATTATGGACTTTCAGAAGAAGAAACAAATTAATACTGGAAAGAATAGAAGTAGAACACTCCTTAGGAAAAAAAATGGCTAGTCTTTGGCTAACTTATGTTGTTCATGTTCATCAGGAAAGACTGGTTGTTGGAAGAGAGCATCATATTTAGTAGAGGACCATCAAAATTGATGAAACTCTCAGTTAGATTGACTGGCATGAAAGCCATAATAACAGGCTCAGAGATATCAATAATCATTAAGACGAATTAGGCATCACTTTGTTCTGCTATATATAAGGTCATCATGTGTTGGATCCGAACAGAGAACAACCAACAAGAGTAGCATGAGGGAGCAGTTCCAGGAGCAGTGGCAATTTAGCACCTGGCTACCCTGCTGCAGAAAAAAACAACTCGAAACATACGGTGATATCGTTAGGGCTGCCAATGTGAAGTGGGCCAGGCTTTGCACTGCCCACAAGTGTCCAGCTGAGGAGGTAGATTGCAGTAGATTTTGCTCTACTCACTAACATTTCCCCACACCCACCTAAGCCCAGAGGTCACTTTCTAATGCACAGGAAAGTGTTGTGTGAGCTAAGGACAGTGAGAAGAACAGAGTGTTTTGAAAGGCAAACATGAGCACCATTTGTAATAAGAAGTATTGCCATTTGCAGTCATTTTTAGGATAGCAATAGCGACAGCGTAGAAGGAGACTGCGCTCCAGAGTCAAATCTAGACTATCCTCTTACAGAAGGTGGGAATTATTAAGTCTCTTAGTCTCACTTTAACTATTTGTTATTGAGCCAACTCTCTCCTGGCAATTCTATGTATGTTAAAGTAGAACTAAGTTAAGGGAATTTTCAATGACTACAAGCAGGAGTTGTATCCACTTCCTAAACAACCTGCCTCTGGAAACTCTATGAACTTTGATAAATGTCAGTAGTTATAGAAAGGCTTCAGGCCTTTTGTTCATAGGGTCGCTATGAGTCGTGCTCGACATAATAGCAATCAACAACAACAGTCTAGACAGTAGATCCCTAGAGGTATTTTTTTAAAGTACCTCTGAGTGAATTTCCAATTTTCAAATTTTCAGTTAGCAGCTTCTCCTGTTAACTGTCACACAGCCAGGAGATTCTGGCTTTTACTTTACCCACCCCAAATGTTTCTCATTGATCATCACCAAAACCCTACCAGGAAAGCAAAGCAAAGAGTATTATTTTCCAGAAGAAAAGGTTAGCTGCAGACAAAGGAAAGAACTCCCTTCACTAAGGGAATTCAAAAGGTGTGGATCTGACAGCAAAAGTCTCAAAGCAAGATGCAACAACTTATTCACTTGGTGGGAACAACAGGTCTTTTTTTCTTTTCTATTTTATGAGACTTCTCAACTAAACAAAAATCAGAATAGGCCTTAATTGAATATTTTAAGTGAAAATCAATAGCTTTCCTATATCACTTCCTTCTAGACCTTCGAGGCTCTAGAGGTACTTCTGCTTCCAGATGTCCTCACACAGAGAGCAAAGGCCCAGGACTCCAGCTGGAGGCGACCAAAGCATCGACTTTGTCTTCTGAGGGGTCAAGCTTATCTCAGAACCTGTCCCCACCTGTGCCGACAGCGTGAATAGGTGCTCTTTTCAGGGCTTCAAGGATTTTTAATCGGCACATGTTTATGTTACCTGCAATAGCACAGGGGGAGTGGAGGCTCTGTGGTTATTTTTTCTTTTCCTGGTGCAAGAATTCCAAGCTGTGTGTATTTCTGGAAGGCCACAGGGGGTCTCAGGAGAGGAATGTGACACACTGACCTTTATTCTGAGAAGCCCAAGAAGGCTGCGAGCTTCTTTCCACTACTCCCAGCCAGTTGCACTAAATCCAGGACATGGCCCAGGGGTGAGTCAGCATGCTGTTGCAAGTGTTAGAGGGGAACTGGCAGCAGAACCTCCAACAAAGCCTAGCTTCTAATCTGGGGGTTCTCACCCCACATCTTCTGGGAAAGGTAGAAGGTTAGTGCAAGAAAGGAACACCCTCAATGAGAGAATTGACAGTGACAATAGCAATGCGCTGGCTAGAACATGGTAGAGAAAGTGGTGCAAAGTAGAGATGTTAGGGTTAGAACCAAGAAAAGAGGCAATAGTTTATGCTTGGAAAATTAAGATGTCAGAACTAGGGAGCCAAGATTTACACGCATAGAAATGGTGCTTTAGGCAAGTGAGTGATGTTGGCAGTAGTGGACACTTTGGAAACATGAATAACATCAGAGAACAGAGACCAGGATGAGAAGCACTCAATAAACTTTGAACTCTCAGTGGCATCATCTCGTTGGCCCAGAGTCCAGCCCCGAGGCCAACCCACAGAAGGAGGGCACAAATAGATCCTCACCTCACTAGCATGCTGTGCTCTCCTCTTATTTTAAGAAGGGAGGTCTGTCCCTTTGGGGATGTAACTTTAATTTTGTTTGTTTTCCATGTACATTTAATTTTATACCATCATTTCTGTACATTGTCTTTTGTGTTGTTTGTGTGTGTGTTTATTCTAATTTATTTACAAAGTTTGAACACATTGTTTTTCACAAAAAGATCCTTCCAATTTTGTTTACCCCACCCACTCATTGAATTGTGCAGCCCTTATGATTAACTCCCTACCCCCACCATCCTCACCCCTCTATTTCCACCCTCCTCCTGCCTTGGATCCTCACACTCATTCTACAATAATGGTTTTATACAGTATTTGTCCTTGAGTTAGTTCACTCAGCATAATGTTCTCCAGTCCCTCCCAAGTTAAGTAGTACTTTACAAAATTATTGTTCCTAGGGAGCTCTGGTGGCCTACTGGTAAGAAGCTGCACTGCACTACCAGAGGTATGTAGTTTGAATCCAACAGAATCTCCTGTACCAGTTAGATCAAATTTGATGGGACAGACACAAAAAGAGAGTAAAATAAATTTTGGGGGGAAAAAAACCAAACCCCAAAACAAAATGATTATTCCTGTGTGCTGCATAGTATTCCATTGCATGAATGTATCACAACTTCTCAATCCATTTGTTTGTGGTTGGACATCTGGGCTGTTTTCATGTTCTTGCAAAGATGAGTAATACTACTATGAACATTGGTGTACAAGTTTCCTTTTAATCTCAATTCTCATTTTCTTGGGGTATATTCCAAGCAATGGAATAGCTTGGTCTTATGGAATTTCTATGTTCAGCTTTTTGAGGAAGCACCAAACTGCCTTCCAGAGTGGTTGTACCATTGTACAATCCCACCAACAACACAGAAGAGGTCCTATCTTACCACATAGTCTAATCTTTATTAGTTGCTACCCTGTTAAACTTTGCCACTCTTACTGGAGTGAGATGGTACCTCATTGTGGTTTTGATTTGCATCTCTCATATTGCCAGTGATTTGAAACATCTCTTCATATGTCTGTTAGCCATTTGAATATCTTCCTCTGTGAAAATTCTTTCCATATCTTGTACCCATTTTGTAATTGGGCTATCAGTCTTTTTCTTGTAGAGGTCCAGGAGTATTCTACAAACTTTCGTTATGAGACTTTTATCTTAGATGGTATTGCCAAACGTTTGTTCCCAGTCAGTAGGGTTGTT
>NW_006400059.1:1840258-1845939 GCF_000299155.1 Elephantulus edwardii
TTTTTTTTGTTAGAAAAAGCTTTTGATGAACACAGGAATTGAATCTTTAGGAGGTCCCATTCATCAATTTTATCCTCTTCAGATTGTACATTTCTGGCTGTATTTGGCAGTCTCTTTACTCCATAGGCTAGGGTTTCTAAGCTTGGAAGATGTAACTTTCTAATAAATCTATCTTTACTATTATACCCTCATATCTGCCTCCTTGCCTTTTTTTCCCTTGACCTTATGCTTTAATAAAAGGCTTTGACCTGTGCTAATGCTCCATGCACTGAAGTCCGCTCTTCCAAGAAACACTATAATTGCTGTACCTTGTCGACCCTAGTTCTTGGGGACTGTACCCTCCTCTGGTCTTTTCCACCTGGTATAATTATTTTGTCTGTGTGAGAAGGGTGAACTAGAGCACTGAATGCATGGTGACAGGGAGAGGTTCCAATCTGCTGTTCATCACATTGCTGAGTTATAGTTGACTGACATCATGCATTGACAATCATGCAACAACTACCTTAGCTTAATGTACAAATTGTTCTAGATGATCTCTCGTAAGGAGTACTGTCACTTTAGTCAGTTCTGACTCACAGTGACCCTATCTCTATGTGTGTAAGTTTGATGTGTATGCCACAGGGCTGTTAAGGCTGTGACCTTCTGAAAGTAGGTGAGCAGGTCTTCCTTCCAAAGCACTCTTAGGTTGGTTCACACTGTCAATCAATTTCTTCTTAGTTGAGCTCATAGTCATTTGCATAATCCAGGGACCCCTCCTTGATGTAAAGTGTCAATCATGAGTGAATTTATGATTGGCACAGTTAGCACTTTGTTCACAGTGCCTTTTAAATCATTATCATTGTTATTATTCCAGCCTCTCCAATGACCCAATACCTTCCCATCTTGAGTTGCCCCAGGCCACAGATAGTCATGTAAATGAGATTTAGGATGTGGGTCTTAGAGGAGGCCTGCATATGACTAACTACCACCTCTCCAGCCTCTGGCCCTGGGCCTTCTGGATAGTATTGTATATGCTCACTAGACTGAACACAGCTGAGCTCTTCAATTACCCAGCAATCCTGTTGGCAGACAGGTGTGAAAAGAATCAAAAGCAGACATCATGGTCTGCTGATTTAATTACTGCTCTTCAGAGCAGCCACGTTTTGGTCTAGGACGCTCCTAATGGCAGGCCTGTCTGAGGAACAAGAGCAGACATTATGAGATTTAAATAGAGGGTTGACAGGCCAAGGCTGATAATAATGTCAGACCAGCCAGTCAGAGCAGAATTTGCTGGCTCTGGCTTCCTTTTCTTCTAAGCTGAATCTCTCTCAAGGGTGGGGCTGTTGTACTTGAGTGATGGACCTGATGAACTTACAGCCAGGATGTAGAGGGACAAGGCAGAGGGTAGTCCTTCACTATTCAAAAGTGTGTGTCTTCTTCATTCACTCATTCAACTAACATATTCTAAACTATTCTTCATTCACTCATTCAATTAACATATTCTCAGTACTATTGTTTGGGAAAAGGGAGTTCTAGTGGAGTAGACAATGACTAAGAACAGCAGAAGAGACAATGCTTTTCACTTGTGGTGTCTGAGAAATGTACCAAAATAACTAACAAATACGTCTTGGAGAAAGTACAACCAATGTGCTCCTTGGAGGAAAAGATAGTGAAGTTGATCTCACATATTTTGGGCATGTTTTTAGGAGAAGCTAGTCCTTGGAAAAGGACACTATGCTTGGAAAGATGGAGTGTCAGTAAAAGAGAGATAGATTGACATAGTGACTGAAGCAATGAGATAAAGTGTTTAAGAGGCAGTGAGATTGTGTCATCTGCATAATGCATGTTGATGAGTTTTCCTCCAGTTCTAGTGTCACACTCCTCCTCATAAAGTTTAGCCTCTTGAGTGATCTGTTTTGCATATAGTTTGAAAAGGTATAGAGTCAGTACATATTCCTGACGCACTCCTTTCCTAATTTTGAGCCATGCAATGTTTCCTTGCTCTGTTCTGATGACTGCTTCCTGAGTCGGGTATAGGTTTCGCAGGAGCACAATCAATTGTTCTGAGATTTCCATTCTTCTCAAGGTTAGCCATAATGTGTTGTGAGCCACACAGTTAAAGGCCTTTGCACAGTCAATGAAACACAGATAGACATTCCTGTCGTATTCTCTGCTTTCAGCCAAGATCTATCTAGCATTGGCTATGATGTCCCTAGTGCCACAGCCTCTTCTAATGCCAGCTTCTATTTATGGTAGTTCTGTGTTGAAGTACTGTTCCAGTCATTTTGTAATAATCTTCAGCAGAATTTTTTTGAGTGTGATATTAGTGGTATTGCTCAGTAACTTCCTCACTCTGTCAGATCCTCTTTTTTTGAAATGGGGATTAAAGTGGGCAGAGGCCTGAGCTCTCATATTAGAGTAAATTGGAGGAGGGGTAAAAGAGGTTCTGGCAGAGTGATGTAAGATAAGGGAACACAGCAGGGATGCTGTTGGAGCAAGGAGGGGGAATGCATGCACTGAAGAGGGAAGTGGGATCAGCACTGAATCTGTTACCTGTGTAATCCAGAAGAGTCTTTCATCTGCTCTTTTAGGTACAATGTTTGTCTGTCAGTTCTGGTTATAAAGCTGAGCAACCAAAGTTAAGACAGACTAGAAAGAAGGATTAGCCATCCTCTTCCTAATAACAGGCCTTTGAATATTTTATGTCTAATAGAGCACACTTAGTTGAGACTAGCAGACATGGAACTGGAGGCTGAGCCATCGTATTGGGAAACACAAAAACGGAGGAACAATTGCACGTAGGCATTAGTGACTGCAACGTGGCATGTGAGAAATATGAATGTAGGAAAATTGGACATTTTTAAGGGAGAAGTAGAACACTTACATAGTGGCATACTGTTCTTGTGTACCGTAGAGTCAGAACTGACCCACAGCTGACCCTCTGGCAGGTTTTTCAGGAGCAGTTTATGGAACGGGAGGAGATTGTCCATCCTTCTTTCATGGAAGAGAATACTCCATAGACTTCAAAAAAAATACTAAGCAAATATTTCTTAGATTTCTCCCACCAGTTTAATGTGACCAATTTGATCATTGTAGGCACGGATAGTGAAACTTAGTCTCACATGCTGTGGGCATGTTGTTAAGGGAGATCAGTCCTTGGAAAACAACTTCATGCTGAAAAGGTAGAAGACAATGCTCAATGAGATGCACTGGGGCAGTAACTGCAACAAAACCTTAAGCAAGGCAGAGTTCACCGCAAGGGTGCCATAGCTTAAGGCAAATTCTGATCTATTATTCATAGGTTGCTATGAGTTGTAGTCAACACAATCCCACCTAACAATAAACAACACCTCCATTCAGTGCCTATCATCATTGGATTAAGTCACATCCTCTAGCAAGCAGTAAGGAGAAAAGTCAGCTGGTTCACATGAACTTTGCCCCCAACTCAGAGATGTTTGTCCTTCACAGAGCTCTTTTTATCTCAGGACCTCCTGGCCTGTGCAGCGCACACCACAACCCCCCTGGGTAGTCTCCTGCTGGAGGATGGCTATCCTGCTTTCTTGACCCAATGTTATTGTTCAGATTTTCCCCACATTCAGCTTAAATTTGAGGTCATAGAGATACCAAGACCATGCAAATTCTACATATCAACTAGGGGAGAGTTTAAGGGAAACGTAAGACAAAAAAGGGGTGGAGGTTATCACTGGTAGAAAAGCAGGGTAAGAGAACACTACACTGTGTAAAATATACGCAGAAAAGTGGAACAAATAGTCACCAAAGCAGAGAAAACCCCAAAGCCCATCTTACAAGCAGAAGACTCAGGAAAACCATCCCAATCCACTTCTTCCACCTAGCATGTCAGTTGCCACCAGTGAATCTTGGCCATGATGTCAGAGTAGAACTGTGCTTTGTTGGGTTTATAATGGCTGATCTTTCAAAAGCAGGGAACTAAGTCTTTCTTCTGAGCACAACTGGGCAGACTCAAACCCCCAACCTTCTGGTTTGCAGTCAAGCACTTTTGTACCACTCTGAGTCTCTCATCTTAATGTATATGATCAGGTATAGTTGAAATAAAAACAGAACCTCAACTTAATTCTTTCAAGTTGTAATTGCCTAATAGCTGACCTTCCAACGGGTTTCTGAGGTTGTAAATGGTATGAAAAGAGATTGCCCGTCTTTCCCCCTTGCAGCCAGTGGTGCATTTGAACTGCCAGAAAGACAAGGTCTGTAGGTTAGCAGAACAACTCCCTAAAGATCACTGGGGCAATCAGATTTTTGACCAATAGAAACTATTATTAGTGGTAGTATTAGTTCTTAATCATATTCATTCACATTTATAAATGATTTGGACATGTTTTCATAGGAGACTAGTCCTTGAAGAAGGACATCTTGCTTGGCAAAGGGGGTCCACAAAAGAGAGAAGGATCTTCAGTGGGATGGATTGACAGAGTGACGGTGACAACAAGCACAGCAAAACAGTGAGGATGGCACGGAATTGGGCAGAATTCCATTCTGTTGTACAGGAGGCTGCAATAAGTCATAGTTAACTCGACAGCCCCTAACAACAGCAGGGTTTGGGTGGTTTTTCACTTTTGAAACAGCTGGATATCAGGAGGAGTACACATATCCCAGTGGCAGGGAGGGGAGTGGCTTGGCTAAAATTGAGATTATGTGTGGAAGTTTAAATAATGAGGTTGGAAGATTTTGAACACTCAACTGAGCTTCTGCCACTGGGATGGCATTAAGAATTATTGGGAGTGCAAACACAGTGATTAAAAATTGTAGAAGGAAGTTGCATGGTGACAAAGGAATGAGAAAGCTTAAACAAGGAAAAGAAAATAATCAGGGAGACCAGGAAGCATTAAAAAGGAAGAGACAGGTACAGCTAATATTTTGAAAATGTCTTTCAAGATAGATCTTTTTTTTGCTGTAATAAAATACTTTATTATTTGTTTAATGTCACAGACATATTCCCATTTCTTAACTTCCAAATTTTAATAAAATTTAAAAAACTGGCTTGACAAAAATAGGTTAAATAATTTGATTATGTTAAAAAAAATCAAACAACCACTTATCTTTGCAAATGACTATATTCTTTCACTTTAAATACCATAATGACCTGGTCATGGCTTCTGTTTGGATACTATGGTTAAACCAAAGATTTTCTGAAAGATGTTTAAGTGGTTAGGTAACCAAGAATTGGGCATCAGTAGGCACCAGAGGCCAAAGATCAGATAATCCTCTTCTTGGGAAACACTTAAAATTCATTTTACATGACTATGAGAGGGAGTCTAGACTGGAAACATCCCGGATTTGGAGTCAGCAAATGGACAGATGTTTAACAGATGGCTGCCTGTTTGTATACAAGCTTAGTAGGTCTCAGAACTTGAACTTCCTCATCTCTCAAAAAGTGCAATGTTGGCTATTTGTCCTCCTCACAGAGCTGTTAGAAGACCAGGGAACTGCTCTACATGGGCTCTTCCTAAGCAGTCCAGGGTCACACCATTGTGTTCTGTTATCCCTCCATTAGGACACACACAAGTGACACTTATGACTCACTACCAGCTACAGACTTTTGTGTTGATGAAATGATTTATTTGCAATAATTAGAAAATGGAAGTCCATCAGGTTAGTCTCTAAGATTTCTGGTGACAATATAGGATCCACTCTAAAAGAATTAGAAAATCTCAACAACTCCACAA
>NW_006400059.1:1847259-1849273 GCF_000299155.1 Elephantulus edwardii
AATGAAACACAGATAGACATTCTTCTGGTATTCTCTGCTTTCAGCCAAGATCCATCTAACATCAGCAACAATATCCCTAGTACCACGACCCCTTCTAAACTCAGCCTGGACTTCCGGCAGTTCTCTGCTGATGTGCTGTTCTAATCGTTTTTGGATGATCTTCAGTAGATCTGGAGAGATTAGAACTCTATAATACAGATGTGGTGATTACTCAACATCAAGAAAACAAAAGTTCTCACCGATGAGCCAATAAGCACCATCATGATAGATGGAAAAGAGATTGAAATTGTCAACAATTTCACCTTACTTGGATCCACAATCAACACTCTTAGAGGCAGCAATCAAGAAATCAAAGGATGAGTTTATTGGGAAACTAGAACGCATATCTAGAACTATGACATCAGTTTAAGGACCAAGATGTGCCAATTCCAAGCCATGTTCTTTTCAGTTACTAAGGATAACAGATGAATGGATGTCTTTGACTTATGATGTTGGAGAAGAGTATGGAATATTCCATGGACTGCCAAGAGAACAAACAGGTCTGTCTTAGAGAAAGTGAAATTGGAGAGCTTCTTGTAAGCAAGGATGAGGAGGCTTCATCTTCCATACTTTGGTCATGCTACTGTTGTTGTTGTTGTGCACTGTTGAGTCAGAATCAATCCATAGCTGACCCTCCAGAGGGTTTCCAGAGACAGTTAATTGCACAGGAGGTGATTACCCATCTTTATCCTGAGGAGCAGCTGGAAGACTTGAACCTCATGCCTTTGGGTTGCCAATGCAATTATTTACTACTAAGACAGCAGAGCTCTCTAGTTGTGTTGCTAAAGAGAGGCTATTTCTTGGAAAAGGACATCATGCTTGGAAAGGTGGAGGGTCAGGAAAGAAGAGGAAAATCCTCAGTGAGGTTGACTGACACAGTGACTGTGGCAATGCACTAAAGAGTATCGGGCATGATAAGGATAGAGCACGATAGGACGGGGTTCAGAACTTTTGTTCATAGGGTTGCTATTAGTAGTATATGAATTGACAGCACCTAGTGACAACAACAAGAAGAAACCACTATGGGTCTCTTTGTGCATAGAGTAAAAGCAAATAAAGATTGAAAGAAGAGTTTAGTCCACAGAATTAAGGGAGACCAAGAAAACTAGATGATGTCCAGTGATTTACCATTATGACCAGGGATACAATAGAAAAGTGGAATAAAAGTATAGATTAAAACTCAAATTCATAAATTATCAGACTTAATGGCTTAATGGAGAGTAAAGAAACTCCTGATACTATTGCCCTAAAATACCCTTAAAGAAAAAAAAGGAAGAGTAGATCACAGTATTGTGAAAGGGCAGACAGCAGACATGTTCTCAGGACACAAGGGGCAGAGATGAGTGTGCAATGAATGATTGACAGCAACCTTTTCTGTCTTTGCATCACTCCTCTCAAGAGTCAAGATTCCACAAGGGGTTTCAACTGGGGGGCTTGTAAGAGAGTACACAAATCCTGGGGCAATAATCCCAGCAGACCTTCCTACTAGAGGACACGTGGCTCTCCAAATGGAAACAGTGATTGTTGACTTCAGCTCCAATTCATTGTGACATCACACACACCAGAATGAAATGCTCTCTGATCCTGTACATCTTCACAGCTGCAGGTTCAAGTCCTTTGCTATGGCTATTGTAACAGTCCATCTCACTGAGGGTTTCCCTCCTTGTTGGCTCTTTGTTTCACTAGATACGATATCTTCCTTCAGTGACTGATCTCTCCTGATGACACATCCAAAGTATACAAGTTAGGCAATGTTCTGTTATGATCCTAAGATTTTTATTGGAAAATTGTTGGAAGTATATTACTGTGATTTGTTTGCCTAAGCTACCTTAGTCTGTACAGATTCTCACCACTGGACCAATTGGCAGCATCAGCATGGATGGTGAAGAGATTGAGATTGTACACAGCTTTAGTTTGCTTGGCTCCATAGTCAACAGTCCAGCAGCCAGGAAATTAAAAGGCGCATTGCCATGGG
>NW_006400059.1:1849738-1854254 GCF_000299155.1 Elephantulus edwardii
GCGATTGGCACAGGACAGAGCGGAGTTTAGGGCTGTTGTACATAGGGTCGCTATGAGTCGCAGGCGACTCGACGGCACATAACAACAACAACCTTAGTCTGGAAGCTTTGCTGAAACCTGGCCAACATGAGTGACCCTGCTGACATTTCAAATACTGATGACATAGCTTTCAGCCCTACAATAACACGTAAGTCATCAGAGTGCAATAAACAGACCCCTGAGTGGTAAAATGGGAGTTAAGGATCTGTCAACACAAGGAAAGAGAATTGAATGCTGGGAGACTCCTCAAAACCCCAAAATAGCTATGGAACTCATTGCTGTTGGGTGGGAACTAACTCTTGGCTGACCCTCCCTTGGATCTTCAGAGGCTGTAAAATCTCACGGGAGGAGACTGTTTCTCTTTCCTCTGCAGAACAACTAGTAGATTCGAACAGAACATCTGCTAGAGACGTGCTGTGTTCACTGTTGCACAAGAAGTAAGTATATTCTGGTGTTTCTGAGCCAAAGTTTCTGAGGCCATCCTGGAAATAAAGCACAAATTGTGATGACTTAGAGATTTGGGGCAAACATTGAGGTCTTCTTCACCATGAAATGTCTTCCCTGGCTGCCATGCACGATGCTGGAGGTCCAGGCATAGGAGTCTGGGCCAAATCGCATCTCACAACTAAAATTATCCAGGCTCCAGGGACCCAGCAGAGAGAGCTTTTCCAGAACCAATCATGGCCTTCAAAGTATGGAGGAAATTATTAATCACACCCTGTGATTCTTCTTGCTATGAGCTGTCTTTACACTTTAAAAATAAATAAATGTGAATCAAGACCCACCCGACTCCTCCTTTTCTTTCACTGCCTATCTCGGAAGTAGTTGGTAACCCCTGCTGTGTATGCCCCCCAATATAGGCTGCCCTCATTTTGGAAAAACAGGAATTTCTTATCAGATCAACAGGAAATTCTATTTTTACTCCATCTTTTTTTAAATATTAAAAAAAAATTTAAATACCACAAGAAGAGAGAAGCATACTCCCAGGTTTAGGCTATATGCTTAATTTATCATCCACCAAAGCAACCTCTTCCAAATTTCTGTTCTCTTCCTCTGAGACTGGCTCCAGCCAACAGGGTGAATGAAGCAGAGATTTCATTTCAGATTGATTTCCTGCCATGAGGAGCACTGGTGGCATGGCGGAAGGGCAATGCTCAAAGCAAATCACAGCTGGACTAGAAAGTTGCCCCACAGACATTCACTAAGAATTTAGGTAGCTAAAGTTGTTGTTGTTATGTGTCACTGAATCCATTATGAACAGCCTTCAATGTAGGTCACAACTCAACATCAAGAAAACAAAAATCCTTCTTAGTGGGTAATATCATGATAGTTGGAGAAAAGATTGAAATTCACAAGGATTTTATCTTGCATAGATCCACAATCAAAATCTTTCATATCAGTTAAAGTTTACAGAATTAAGCATATTAGCAGCATTAAGTTAGCTCGTTAAGTATCCCTAGTCAAAGCTTCACTTGAAGGCCTCTTTTTTAAAAAAAGCAGTTAGTTTTCAAAATCAGCCACAGGAACACAGGAGAAGGAAAGTCAACGTTTATTGAGCCTTGACTCTGAACTAAATGCTTGTTAGCCTGAGCCAGGACAGTTGAACTTTCCGGCAGCCACTGAGGTACAAAGTACCACCAACATTACCACACTTCATGTTATGGAGATGAAAGCCGAGCTTCTGAGAGGATGATTCCCAAGTTCATTGTCTTTTTCTCTCTGCCATCAATATTTTGTCCACCATTTGCTGAAGTAAGGAACAAAGTGAATGGATCCAGGGGCCATTCATGTATGTGATACCAATTAGATGACTTACAGTTCCCTCCAGCCCTCACATCTCCTGAAAAGCACTTTGATTTGCTTAGGAAGGTAGCTAGCTGCCTTTCCTCGACTTCAACTGCACCACAAGTAACCACCACACTGAGAGAGAGTGGTAACCAATTCCCTTGACGTCCAACCTGCCTGCACTTGCCTATCTTGTGACTCCTTCTCCACCTAACACAACAGACCTTCTGCCTTTGATCAGGAATTTCTGTAAACATATACTTTATTTCTTTTTCCTGGAGGCCAGGACTCCCAGGTATTAACCATGGCTCTAAAGCTGGGATTTTAAAATAATACACTTAGGTCAAGGCCTCATTTTCCTCAATTATGTTAATAAGAAAATTGGAGTAGAATTGTATTCTCCATTATTAGAAGTCACACAGGGCTACTGAACCCTTTAAATGTGCCTCCTTTGAAGTGAAGGAGTTCAGGATAGTATAAATATCTAAGTGCCAGTTACTGACTAGAAGGTTGGTGGTTCAATCCTACTCATACAAAAGGGTTTCTGAAAGGTCACAGATACAAAAACCCTATAAAATATTGTCCTACTTTGCACACATGGAGTTTCTGTGAGTCAGAATTGATTCAGCCAGCACTAGAGGCCCAAGTGGCATGTGTAATGGGCATGGAAGTGTAAAGTGCACCTTAGGTTTCAAAGACATGGTTTGCAAATAAATATTGCATGTTATCTCATAAATAATTTTTACGTTGACTGTATGTTGAAATGATAACATTTTGTATTATCATTAAGTAAAAATGTTGTTATGTGCCGTTGAGTCACTTGTGCCTCATAGTGACCCTATGTACAAGAGCCCTAAACACCACTCTATCCTGTGCCAACCTCGCCATCTCAAACACAACTCACTCTCACGACCCCAACTACAGAATCGATCCATCTCATCGAGGGTCTTCCTCTCCTTCGCCGCCCCTCCACTCTGCCAAACACGATGTCCCTCTCCAAGGAACAGTCCCTCCTTGCAACATATCCAAAGTATGCCAGACAAAGCTTCAGAATCCTTGACTCCAAGGAGCATTCCGTCTTCACCCTCTCCAGGACAAACCTGTTTGTTCTCCTAACGGTCCATGGTATATTTAACACTTTTTCAACCATAGCAAAGGCCTCAATTCTCTTTCTATCATCCCTACTCACTGTTCAACTCTCTGATGCATAGCACATAATTGTGAAGACTATAGCCTGGATCACGTGCACGTTAGTCTTCAGTCTGACATCGTACTGACAGCTCTTCAATACTCTTGAGAGGTCCCTCACAGCTGACTTTCCCAATGCAATTCGTCTTTTGATTTCCTGGCTGCTGTTGACTATGGAGCCAAGCAAACTAAAACTGTTAACTCTCTCAATCTCTTCACTATTCATACTGATGCTGCCAATTGGCCCAGTGGTGAGAATCTTTGTCTTTTTGACGTTGAGCTTCAATCCATATTGAAGACCGCAGTCCTTGACTTTCTGCAGCAAGTGCTTCAGGTCTTCCTCAGTTTCAGCAAGCAGGGTTGTGTCATCTGCATAATGCAGGTTGTTAATGACTCTTCCACCAATCCTGATGCCACATTCCTCCTCGTACAGCCCAGTGTCTCAGATGATGTATTCTACATACAGATTGAAAAGGTATGGAGACAAAATACATCCCTGATGGACCCCTTTTTTATTTTGAACCATATAGTGTCTCCTTGCTCTGTTTTGACAACTGCTTCTTGGTCCAAATATTTTTTTATTATTAAAATTAATTTTACCTGCTTGTTCTTTTATTTCTTTTCATTCATTCATTGCATGTTTGTTTGTTTGTTTTACTTTGGCTGTCAGGATATTTAAAATATATGTGAGGTTTGTATTATGTATTTACTGGACAGGGAAGACCAAACCTGAGTTTGTTTCCATTTTTAGTCTAGTGAGTTTGCTAACCTCTCTGAGTGCTTAATGGCAGGCTGTTTGGTGACAATAGAGGACTCCTGCTTCCGGCTTCTCCTTGGTGGTTTACTTTAAAACCGCTCACAGAGAAGGCAAACCTCCTAACTGCCAGGGCCCTTGGGAACAAATAGCTATGGCACATCATTCTAAAATGAACAGCTCCACAGTCTATCTCATCACTGAACCTCTCAGATCCTATCCTGCTTTCCACCAAACACTCCCACCCTTTGAGATTCTTTCTGTAGTGGGCTTGACCATGCTCAGAACGAACCAGGGATTAGGGCAATTGGTCGAGTGTGGACACCTTAGCTTTAGGCACTAAGGCCAGGAATGAAGGATGGTCTCATTCAAAATTTTCTAAACTTTCTTAACTTCCGAAGACTTGATTCTTTGCATTAAAAAAAACAAAAACTAAAACAAAAACAAAAAAAAAACCCAAACAAAAAATCACCAACAGTCTAGAGGAAGGAGTTCAAAAGACAAAATTGGAATTCAAGAGCTTCCTGGTCAGAAAGCCAAGGACTCTGGTTAGAAGGTCATGAGAATATGAGAGAATTGGGGCATGTTAGAGAAAGCAAAACAAAACCATAAAACAAGCTCACACCTCTCATTGTATAGTGTATACTTGATTGCCAAAGGCAAGGTGACTGTGAAGTCAGCTAAGGAATTTGAATGATAATTGCATTATTGTTTTTGTTATGTGCCATTGAGTCACTTACGACTCATAGT
>NW_006400059.1:1856281-1879471 GCF_000299155.1 Elephantulus edwardii
AGTTTTCACAGCTGATACTGAGGTTTTCCAGCCATTCTTTTCACAGATGTAATTGATCTGATTCCTATACATACAATCAGGTGAAATCCGTGTATATAACCTGCGTTTATGTCTCTTAAAAAATGTATTTGCAATGAATAAGTCATTGATTATGCAAAATCCAATCATTCTCTCTCCAGCTCTATTTCTGTCACCGAGTCCATGTTTTCCAACTACTGAATCTTCTTCTCTGTTCCCAACTTTTGCATTCCAGTCGCCCACTATTATCAATGCCTCTTGAATAGTTAAAGCTAGCCCACTAAACTAAATTCATTGTCTGTAGACCATAGTGACCTTGTAAGACACAGTAGAACTTCCCCATGGGGTTTCCAATCTTTGCCAAAGCAGACTGCCACATCTTTCTCTCCTGGAATAAACTGATCAAGTCAGAACTGACCGACAGGTGACCCTATAGTAGGTCTTCAGAGGCACTAAATTTCATAGGAGGAAATTGCCCATTCTTCTCCCGTGGATCATCTGGTGGGTTCTAACTGTATGCCTTTGGTTTTGCAGCACAGCTTCTTACTAATGGACCATCAGAGCTCCCTAGAGAATAACTGTTTATTGTTGTTGTTGTTAGGTGCCATCGAGTCATAGGCGATTCATAAGCGACCCTATGAACAAAAGGCCTGAGCACTCTTCATATATAGAGTTTCCAGTGGCAAGCCATTTCAGAAGTGGATGCCGCTTCTGCTTCCAGGTTTGTTTTAGTCGGGAAGCTCCAGCCAGCACTGTCCACCATGGGTAACCATTACCACGTTTGGCACATCAGTGTCCCAGTGTTCAGCATCACAGCAACCATGAGTTACCTCTGTACAGCAACACACAGACCAGTGCTATACCACCTAGAAGAATGTTTGACCAGTGAGTTCAAATCACCAACTTTTGTCTTAGTAGCTGGCTGCTTTAGCCACTGCACTGCCAGGGATCCAGAGCCAGACTGGATGAAAATCAAGCATAAACTTATTCAATTGTAGATAGTAGAATGAGGAAATAAAAAACAAGGATGACAGTAAAGTAGGTCAGGGTGTTGAATCTGGCCTAGCCTCAACCTAGAAAAGCAGCTATAGAGATTTTTTTTAAGTGAGGTGGCATGTGGTTATGAGACTGACTGATGGCTTGATCATCAAATTCATCTTGAGTGCCTCCTCTGGGCGGAGCACCACAACGAACATGGGGGGCAAGTAAATGCACAAAAAGAGAGCAAAGCAAGGGGGAAAAGAAAAGGGATTTTCCCCCCTCACAATCCAATTTGGGAAATGGGGAAGCTGGGGAATGATGAGCAGGAGTGACTTACCTAGGATCACACATTTACACAGCGAACAGCAGGGATCAAGATCCATAACTTTAGCTGTTTGGTCTTTATTGCAAAATCCTACCAAATGGTGTCATAAAGAAGCGTTAAACTGAATATTAAGAAAATGTGGTCTAGATTTAAGTCAACCACTAACCATGTCATCTTGGGGAAATAAGTTTCTCTTTTCTAAGCCTCAGACTTCTCATCTGTAAAACAGGAGATGAGAGAAGATAATTTATTCTCATATATGTTGTTGTTGTTGATTGCCGTCAAGTCAGCGTAACTCATAGCAACTCCAGGTACAAAAGGCCTGAAGCCTTTCTATTAACTATCGTTGTGTCTCCAAGTTCATAGAGTTTCCAGAAACATTCTGTTTAGGAAGCAGATGCCACTTCCACTTCCAAACCTGTCTTAAACTGGGAGCTCCACCAAACACTGTCCACCATGGGTAACTGTTATAGCATTTGACACCCCAGTGGCACAAGGTTTAGTATCACAGCAAATCAAGGTTACTTCAGTACAGCAAATTGACAGAGAAGTGCTGTACAACTTAGAATGTTCCTCCAAAATAAAATAACACTAGACCACTTCTGCTTCTAAACCTAAACCAATCTGGGCGCTCCAAACAATGCCCATCATGGGTAGTTATGGTGTTTGATACACCTATGGCACAGTTATTCCATCATGGTATTTGAGACCCCAATGGCACAAGATTCCAGATTTCCTGAGCACAGTAAGTTGACAAAAGTGCTCTACCACTTAGAAGAATGTTCCTCCAAAATACAACAACAAAGGATTCAAATATAATTCCTTGGGATTTTTTTCTGTAATAATAAACAAGGGAGCACCTGGTGGCCTAGTGGCAAGAAGCTGGGCTGCAATCCTGAAGGCACATGGTTCGAAGCCACCAGCTGCTCTGCAGGAAGGGTGGGCAATCTCAAACCGTGTGATTAACTGCGTCTGAAAACCCACGGGAGGCTCAGTTATGGGTCAGTTCAGACTTGATGGTACCCAACAGTAAATAATAAATAACTCCTAAATAGTTTCTTAACAGATGAAGGCTCAATTTTCACCCTCATTCTATGATCATAGAAAGGATTCACACTGCTGGAGGCTCCATCTTGACACAACTTTCATGGGGAAGAAAATATGGCAAATTATACATTGGATTTTGCTTATCTGTTTATTTTCATAAATGCCTTTACTACTACTTTTCTAACTTTTTATTGTAATTTGGGTCAAGGCTTACAGAGCAAACTGATTTTCCATTAAGTAAGTAATTTTCATTTTCTTTTTTTATTGATTTTTTTCCCTACTAGTTTATTTACAAAACTCAAATACAAATTCGAACAAATTCTTTCAATTTCCCTCACCTCCCACCCATCAAATTGTACAACTCAATGATTAATGCCCCCTCCCCCTGCACATCCACATCCCTCTGCTTCCAGCCTCTCCCACCCCTATTATACTCATTCTAAAATAATAGTTTTATACAATATTTATCCTTGTGGGACTGAGTTAGTTCACTCAGCATAATGCTTTCCACTCTCTCCCAAGTTAGGTAATCATTTGCAAAATCATTTCTCCTGTGTGCTGCATAGTAGTCTATTGTATGAATGTACCATAACTTCTCAATCTATTTTTTTGTGGTTGGAAATCTGGGCTGTTTCCATATTCTTGTGATGGTGAATAATGCTGCTATGAACATTGGTGTGCAAATCTCAGTTTGTGCCTCAGTTCTCGTATTCTCAGGGTATATTCCAAATGGTGGAATAGCTGAGTCATATGGAATTTCTATGTTCAGCTTTTTGAGGAAGCGCTAAACTGCCTTCCTGAATGGTTGCACCATTTTATAATCCCACTAACAATGTATAAGCGTTTTCATTTATTTGGAGAGACAAGAGACCCCGAACAAGCAAAATACTTTTGAGGAACAAAAATGAGGTTGGAGGCATAGCACTCCCTGACCTCAAAACCTACTGTACTGCAGTGGTCACCAGCAGCATGGCACTGGTCCTTCACATTTTCATTTATGACATTGGTTACAATTCTCACAATGTAACAGCACCCTTTCAACGTCTCTATGTTTCCCACCTCCATTCATGCCTGTTTCCTGTCTCGTTTTAAATTCTGAGCTTTGTCTCTGAGTTAGATGCGGTCCTTTTGAACCTACATGTTTGGTTGGCCTTGAAAAATGTGTACTTCTCTGGTGTTACTGTTCACCTTATAGAGCAGTGTATTGTTTGACTAGAAATTGAGACACTGTCTTGTGGGTTCCTCCAGTCTGTAATAGATCATAAGCCGGGTCTTTTAAAAAGTATTTGGAGTTTTGATCCACATCTCTCTCTCCCATTCTACTCATGCTTTGTTACCGTGATCCTGTTCAGAGCAGCCTGCCGTGGTAGCCAGACTTCTCTTCTAAAGTTCGTGAAGGCATGGGTTTTCATAGTCCATAAATTGTTTAGATTAATTGTTTTCCTGTATTTTTTTTTTATTTTCTTGACTCTTCTTTGTCCAGAATCAAGAGAAACCAATATTGCACCTCAGATGACAGCTCACAAGCTTTTATGACTCACAGAATGCACTGGTTTTTAAAATTTCAAGCCAGAAATGACACATCACTTCTACTTACATTTTGCTATCTGAAGCAAGTCATAAGATCATCTAGAGCAGAGATGAATAGAAATATGATGCAAAGATCTTACGCATGTATAAAGAAGCTCTGCTGGCTTAGGAGTATAAGGAGCTGTGCTGTCACCCCAAAAGCATGTAGTTTGAATCCACCAGTTTCTTTGCAAGACAAAGATGGGCAATCTTCTCCCAGAAAATTTACTGCCTCTGGAAACTTACTAGAAGGTCAGCTATGAGTCGATTCCGACTCAATGGTACAAACTAACAAAACAACAACAGCCCAATGAATAAATCAAAGTTACTTCGATTTGATTTTCTGATTCATGGGGACCCAACAGGATGAACTAGAACTGTCCCGCAGGGTTTTCAAGACGGCTTTATGGAAGCTGACTATATCACTTTTCTTCTGTGGAGTAATTGGTGGATTCAGACCACTGATCTTTCTATTAGCAGTCTAGCGCTTAATCATGGCTCCACCCAGACTCTTCTCCGTCTTCCTCATGTTGCTGTTGTTGTGACATACTGTCATCATCGTTGTTGTTGTTACATCCTGTCAGGTCAGAATTGACTCATAGCTGATTCTCCAGCGGGTTTTCAGAGGCTGTAAATCTCAAGGAGATTGCCCATCTTTCACCAGTGGAGAAGCTGGTGAAGCCAAACTGTGTGTATTCAGATTGGCAACACAATTTCTAACTGCTCGACAGTCTGTGTATATGGTGCATGATATTGTCAGAAGAAGGAAGTTGTGTCTCATTTGTTGGACACTGAAGGAGGTCTGATGTTGTTTTGGATTTTTTCTTTTTTTTTTTAAATTGAGATTTTAATGAATGTTTATAGAGAACTTAGATTTCCATTCATTCACTGTGGCACATTTTCCTCCCTCACCCCTTCCCAGGTCACTTCTCTTTGAAAAAAATTGTTTCATTGCTGTACAATCTCTCCCCCCACCAGGTTCACTTTACTATGCAGCTCCTATTCTGGACTGTTGTCATGCCAATAAGATCTAATCATATATTCCTTTTAAGCAGTTCTGACACTGAAGTTTTGAGTTGGTTTGTTATGATGGCTGACATGGGAAGCTCTGGAGAAGGGATGGTAGGGAAGGAAGGGAGTGTGTGAGACCAGGCGGAAGAGACCGCCACTCTCCTCTGCAATGTCGGTGATAAGGCCCTGAAATCCTAAGGCTTTATTTTAGGATGAGAGCTGGAGGGGAAAATGGGACATATTCAACAAGGCAACATGCTGAACAAGTCCTTCACTGGTTTATAACTGGAAGATGGTGTATAAAGATAAGGAGAGAGCATTGATTTTGGAAGGCAGGAGGAAGAAGTGTCATAGACAGAGTGACGGGAGTCAAAGTGAGGGAAGTGTTCTCGGGCCTGGAGATAACGAACCCATCTCATTCTCTTCTCTCCTCTCTGGATGCAGGCATGTGTGGAGGGGAGGCACGAGGATGCCAGAACTTGCAGTGAAACCATTTTTCTGGCTGTGAAATTTCGAGTCCGTGTCCCTAGGAGCCCGAGCGAGGACATGACAGCACTTTGGGGCTGTACAGCCCGTGTCCTCTAAGCATGTACAGACATACTCAGCAGTCTTGGTGCCCCAGTTGGGCAGGAGTGCTTTATTTGGGAGGAGCCTTGGACCTCCCTGACAGGTATGCGTTTCTAAAAGCACTAAAGGAATTCTCAGGAAAGAAAGAAGGGAAGAGTTCATGGCAGAAGGCCAACCACACTTCCCTTGAACTAAGAAGATGAAAATGAGGCCCACTCCAGGGAGTCATGGTCAAAGGCATGAGGAAAAAGTCAATGCCAAGCTAAGGGAGAGCTGTCTATATCTCTAAATGTTGTTTGTGGGTCTCCTGCTCTCCCTGCTGAGTGACGAATGGTTTCCAAGAGACAAGGAGAAAGATACCCTGGGTGGCACAAACAGTTAAACACTCAACTAATAGCTAAGAGGTTAAAAGTTCCAATCCATCCAGAAAAGTGGTTTGGAAAAGTCACAGCCTTGAAAACCGTATGGAACAGTTCTTAACTCTGCACACATGAGGCTGTTAGAAGTCAGAATCGACTCAATGGCAAAAAACAACAGAGAGATAAGGGAAAGGGACTAAAGGTGAAGATTAATTTATCACTTTTGACTCCTTCTCCATCTGACATATTTTGGGGATGTTTCAAGGAGGGACCAGTCCTTGGAGAGGGACATCATGCTTGGGAAGGTGAAGGGACAGTGCAAGAGAGGAAGACCCTCGATGAGATGGATTGATTCAGTGACTGGGGTAATGGGGGTAGGTGTATCAGAGACAATAAGGTTGGCTAAGGATAGAGCAAGGTTCAGAGCTATTGTATATAAAGTATGAGTCACAAGAGACTCAATGGCACATATGAACAACAACTGATTCCCTCTTATGGGTAGGTAGCTGAAGGAGCATTAGACTCTCCTGGGAAAAGATGGGACCGTCCCTGCTCCCAAGTTCTGAGACCTTATAGAATGGACCCAGTGACATCTGAACCTTCCTTCCAGCCAGAGTTCCACGTCTGACTGGTGATTTTGTGCAGATCTCCACTTGCTATTTCATAAACTGCCACAATCATCCTGAATTCATCTAGAAAGTGTGTTGACATACTTTCTCAGTCCTTGCTGATTCCAATTCTCTGAATATGATTATTTAAAGTAATAATGAAAAGCAAAACAGGAAATTCTTATCTGTTTTGGCAGGAAATTCTTCAGCTGCGTGGAAGGTTGTGCTCTGAGGATCTGTTCCCTCCAGGAACTATTTGAAGATGATTTATGGCTCAAAATGGCGCCAGTCCTTCCTCAACCCATAGGGTTAGGAGAAAGAGGGGTAAGCTTGGCCCTGGGAAGCAGGACCTGCATTATCTTGGAATGTACATTTTGTTCATAACATATTCGTTGTCTCCGGTAATAAGTTATGGTCTTGTTTTTGTCATGCTGTGCAATGGGAAATACCAGATTCAGACAAAATTCAGATTTAGTCTGAAAAAGACTCTTGAGCTTGGGAAAGTTTTATTATTTTTACATAAGTGTTGTTGTGTGCCCCTTAGTTGGAATTGACCCATTGCTGACCCTCTAGTGGGTTTTCAGAAGTTAATTGCATGGGAGGAGATTGCCCATTCTTCTCTCAAGCAGATGATAGACTTGAACCATGTGCCTTCGGTATTGCTGCACAGCTTCTTACCACTAGGCTTCCAGAGTCCCTTTGCTAAGTACTAGGTAGTATATAAGGGAATTCTGGTTGCCTAGTAGGTATGAAGCTGAGCTGTCAAGCTAAATGCTGGCAGTTCAAATCTACCAGCTGTTCAGTGGGAGAAATATGGGCAATCTCTTCCTGTGAGATTTACAGCCACATGTCTTTGAGTTGGCAGAACAAATCCTTATCACTAAGCTACCAGGGTGTCCTGGAATTACTATGTCAGAGGACATAACCATTCCTCTCACTTAGAAGTCACCTTCCTATTTCAACATGCTGTTAATTGCCACAACCTTTCACCTCCTTACTCTTCAGAGTTCTTACAGAGCTGAGTTTGCAGATTTCTAGTTACTTTCCTTCAAGATAATTAAAGTGGAGAGATCAAAAATTTGAACTATTCATGTCACCATCCTCAGTTTTATTTCTCACCTCTATTTTTTTTTAACTTTTATTTTGGAATCTTCATCAGGACAAGAATGTACTAAAAGTAGTCTGAAGTATACCTCAAGCTGAGGATTCCTGGGCAGGAAATATGTGTTCAAGTAAGTCTTGTCCATCAACCTTTCACCTTTCCCATAATCTTGACAATGTATTGCTTGGGAGTTGGAAGATCTATATTCCAATAATGGTGCTGTTATTAACTAGCAGCCTCTCTGACTCCATCTTCATCTATATCTTGTTTGTTGTTGTTGTAGTTATGTGCCGTGAAGTTGCCTGAGACTCATAGTGACCCTATGTACTCTGAAATACATAGGCTCTGAAGGCTCTGAAGCCTGCCCTATCCTGAGCCAGTCTCACTGACTCTAATATATTGCCCTAGTTACTGTATCAGTCCATCTCATCTGGAGTCTTCCTCTCCTGTGCTGTCCCTTCATCCTTCTGAGCATGAAGTCTTTTTCCATGGATCGGTTTCTCCTGGCCACATGCCCACAGTACATGAGATGGAGTTTCAAAATCCTAGCCTCCAAGGAGAAACTTGGTTTCACCCTCTTCAAGACAGAACTATTTGTTTTCTTAGCAGTCCATGGTATATTCAAGACTCTTCTCCAGCAGTACAATTCAAAGGCATCAATTCTTCTTCTATCCTCCTTAGTCATTATCCAGCTCTCTGATGCATAACAAATAATTGCAAAGACCGTGGACTGGATCAGGTGCACCTTAGTCTCTAAACTGACATTGTTGCTTCTCAGTACTTTGAAAAGGTCCCTGACAGCAGATTTACCTAATGCAATTTGCCTTTTGATTTCTTGATGGCTGTTGCCAAAAGCATAGATTGAGGAGTTGAGCAAGCTGTAACTGTTAACAGCCTCAATCTCTTCTCTATCCATCATGGTGCTGCCAATTGGCCCAGTGGTGAGAATCTCTGTCTTTTTGATGTTGAGCTTTAATACATATTGAAGACTATAGTCCTTGACCTACTGCCTGCAGGAAGTGCTTCAGGTCTTCCTCAGTTTCAGCAAGCAAGGTTGTGTCATCTGTACAATGTAGGTTGTTGAGGAGTGTTCCTCCAGTCCTGATGCCACATTTCCTCCTCATAAAGCCCAGCCTCCTGAATAATTTGAAGAAGAAAAAAAAAAGTATTTTGTTTACCTGGAAAATTTTTTGTTTTTAATTCATTTCCAAGTGCTTTCATTTAAATGACAGTCTATTCTCCAGTTCACCACAAACTCAGCATTCCTTATTACACCTGCATGCTTCACTCATTTACATCTGAGTGGGAAACTTCAGGTACTATAACTGTGGCCTCTTCCAACTGCAGCCGCCTGTGTTTATTTGATTCCAGAACTGCTTACCATGCCTGCTTAACTCTGAAATTTGCTCCTTGTTTAAGAAGTTTCTAACCTGGAATGGAGCTCCAAATGTAGCTTTTATTTTGTGACTGATGCTTTGTACCCAATGGTCTGGCAGCTCCCTTCACACTCACTGACTTACATCGAACTTCCACCTCCAAAAGTCCCTAATTTTGACTATTTGCCCTACATTTAAAAAAATTTAAAAAATTATTGACTGTTGCATATTTTCTTCCCCAGCCAGGCCCACCCTGCAATGCATCCCTTGTTGCAGATTGTCATACATAAATGTCTAATCATATATTCCTTTAGGACAGTTCTTCCTGTCATCTGGTCTAATGCAGTGTTCAGTATCTATCCACACTTTTCCCATTCTTTCCCCAACTCCCCTCGCCTCATCTTTCCTATTTCACAACAGCAGTGTTATGCAGTATTTGTTCTTTTTTTTTGACTGAGAAATTTCACTCAGCAAGATGTCCTCCAGGCTCCTCCATGTAGTGTAAGGTTTTACGAGTTCATTGCTTTAAAATGTTGCCTAATATTCCATGTGTACATACTTTTTCTATCCATTCTTTTATTGATGGGCTCTTGGGTTGCTTGCCTTGCTTTTTATACCAGAGTTAGCAATAACTACGGGGATTTTTGTTTGTTTGGTTTGTTTTTTCTTTTAACTGTGGGTTTTTATATCACGTACACACTTGGTTTGTTTTTGTTGTTCATATATTTATTATTTCAACAAATATTTGTTTTTATTTTCCACCAAATCGTTCAAACTCATTGTTACCTCTGGCACTGCCAGCCTATTTGTGCTCAGAACAAAACTCATTGCCATTCAGTTGGAACTGACTCGTATCTGATCCGTGTTTGGTTTTCAGAAGCTGAAAATCAAATTGCATAGAAGGAGACTGCCTATCTTTCTCCAGAGAAGCAGCTTGTGGTTTCAAAACAGCAGAGAGTCTGCCTTTGGGTTGGCAGCACGTCTCCATACCGACTATACCACCAGAGCTCCCTGGTTTCATTGTCTACCTAAAAATATGCAACTTTTTTGTTTGTTTGTTTTCATTTAATTCTTGACTACTTATATGTAAGTAAGCCTTGCGTTTTTATTTCACAAATGAGGGAATGCTTATTTACAGTTAATAGCAGCAGGGCCTGTAACTTCCCCTGGCCTTCTTGCTCCCTCTTTTCAAGATGCCCAATTTCCTTCTCACTCATGACAGATACATTGACAGTTCACTGGATGTTCAGTACACCTGACCATGTCCATGATCTTTCCAATCATCTGCTCTGCTGCTGGGAGCTGAACAGTGAACAAGGGTGACAGAAGAAAAATTGATGCCTTTGAGTTTTGGTGTTAGAGGAAAGTACTGAATATCTCACGGATTACCAAAAGAACAAACAGGTATGTCTTGGAGATGGGAAAGCCAGAGTGTTCCCTGAAGGCAAGGATGATGAAGCTCTGTCTTGCATATTTTGGGCATGTTGCTAGGAGAGGCTATTCCTTGAAGAAGAGTATTATGCTTGGAAAGGTGAAGGGACAGCCAAGGAGAGGAGGACCCTCAGCCTGGTGGACTGACATTGTAACTGCAGCAATGGGTTCGTGTGTGTCAGAGACGCTGAGGATGGCACAGGATAGGACAGAGCTCAGATTTACTGTTCATAGAGTAGCTGTGAGTGATGCTGAACTTATTAGCACCTCAACAATAACAAGAATGTTGGGATATAATCTGTACTGAAAGCTGTATTCTTCGATCTTATGCAGCAAGCTCCTCAAGTCCTTCTCACTTTCAGCAAGCAAAGTTATCTTATCTGCATAACTCAGGTTGTTGATGAGGCTTCCTCCAATCTTGATGCTACATTGTTCTTCATAGAAGAATAGACTAATCCTTGGAAAAAGGCATCATTTTGGGAAAGGTGCAGGTTTAGAGAAAAAGTGGAAGACTCTCGTTAAGATGAGTTAATACAGTGATTGTGACAATTGACTGGAGCATGTTAGAGGTAATCAGAATGGCAGAGAATAGGACAAGGTTCAGGTCCATTGTTCATAGGGTTGCTATGTAGTCAACTGGATGGCACACAATGACAACAACATGGCAGATATAAAATGGAGAGGTTTACAGCTTTAGAGAATTTCTCAAATTCTAGGAAAAGGCATACTAGAAAGGGGTTCTCTTCCTTACTCTCTGTTATGACATCATTGTCTAAAGATGTGGGCCCAGAATGACAGTACCACGGCAAAGTGCACTGTCAAACAGGGATTTGAGAATGAGGGCTCTACTGGTCACATGGGAGGGTGAGGAATTCTCTAGAAGGTCAAGGGACCCCTGTTGAAGGCTTAGGGTTTTCACAAAGGGGCCAAAGGAAGAAGTAGTCAGGAATCAATATGTGCTAAGGGCAGTATACACAATGTGGACAGTGTTTGGTGGAGCTTCCAGTTGTAAAACAGGTTTGGAAGCAGGAGTGGCATCCACTTCCTAAACCACATGCCTCTGGAAACTCTGTGAACTTGGTGAAATGATGACAGTTATGGAAAGGCATTAGGTCTTCTGTTCATAGAATCACTATGAGTCTCGTTTGACTCGATGGCTGGCAATCAACAACAACAAAACAACAAGGGCAGTAGGATGAACCACCACCATCCAATGCTGAGATAGGTGAAAAGGGAAATCCATGTGGTTCCTGAAACAGTCTGTGGACATTTTAGTAGAATTCACAAAGTTAAAATTCATACACATTCTGGGTGAATGTTTTGATCCAAAGCAGGGAGATTTGCCTGTATTCTAGGCTTCCAAGGAATTTTATTATTAAAGGGTTTGAAAACTAACAGAGTAATAATTCTGACCTGAACTGAAGGGTAGATCGCTTGAAGGACAGGGACCAGAGGTTGTAGATAGCTGAAGTGAGCTGATCGAGAGTATGAAACGATTAAGTAGCTGAGAGAGTCTAAAGCCTCAAGCGTGTGTCAAAAAACTGAAAATATGCTTCTGTAATTTAAATCTGTAATATAAGTCACATGTTCTTTATGGGTCAAGTCATCTTTCAGTGGAAGAAAAATTAACGTACAAAAAAAAGATTCCATCCTCCTTGCCTAGGTTAATCTTTCTACCTACTCCATAATCCTCTTATTATGTCATTTTATCTTTCTCCTGCTCCTTTGCACAATAAAATAACCAGCCTTTCTAGCTTTGCCTGAGAATTTACTCTGGTGGAGAAGTAGATAAGAGTTTTGCTGTTAACACAAAGTCTGTACCTCTCTGGTGGTCCAAACTCACCAGCGACCTCCTGAAAGAAAGATGGCTAATCTGTACAATTTACAATTTGAAAACCCTTTGGATGGAGAATTGCTTTAAGACTATTCCACCTTGACTTCAATAAGAAAAAGAGCATTTAAACTCTCACATCCCAGGCAATCTCTTGTTTATGGACTGGTCGGGGCTACTGGCATCACCTGACTTCTTCTCTATTAAATTTCTCTTGACTAGTGTCGAGATTCAATAATATTCCATAGAGTCTTTTTAAATGAAATCCTAAACAGGACAAAGACAAATCATCCCAGAATGAAAGGAAACCAATAGCATGATGTCAAAGAAGTTCCACTGTTTCAAAGCTATAGCTTTCATTTTTAAAATGTGGAGGCAAAGAAAATAATCATCAGATCTTCAATTGGTGACAGTTATGATCCCTCATGTTTGCAGGTGGACCTACCTACAGAAGAGGGCAAGAGACCATGATTGGAATACACACACAACTGCAGAATTGAAACGTGAGCTCTGGTGACCTAGTGGTAAGTAGTTGTGCTGCAATTCCAAAGGCACATGGTTCAAATCCACCAGCGGCTCTTTGGGAGAAATATGGGCAATCCCTTTCTGTGTGATTAACTGCCTTTGAGCTATGAGTCAGTTCTGAATTGATGGTACACAACAACACAGGCTTGGTTCTGGAACTTTGAGCATCTGGCTATTTGGTAGTCAGGACTATAACTATGTGGTGTTTTTTGATACCTTTATTGAGGCATGCTCAGAAAGTTTCCTGGTTCTCTGTGCAGTCAAGAATTGTTCTTTCCTGGGTTTGCCAAGCAGTTATAAGCTACTTTCGCCTAGAATTTTCCTGAGAGTAAAGTTACATGACTGGTTTCCTGGTCAGAAAGAAATTCAAATGACATCTGACAGTATGTCAAGGAATTAAAATGGAGTTAGCTTTCTGCTAACTGTAGATGTTAGCTTTCTGCAAATCAATTTCTTCATAATTTAAGTTCTAGTACACCCGCAAATGACTCGATGGCACATAATAACAACAACAACAGTACACCCGTGACTTTGTCCATGTCTTCTATTTCCTAAATAATTCTACTTCCCTTGAGTGGCTCTTCCATTCTTGTTCATGCTTGAATTACTGAACTTCTTTCAAATGGAGTTCACGTTCTCCCTGTCTATGTCCTCTCTATCCCAGCATCTTTCCCTGAACCTTCTCCTCTAAAGTAATCTCTTATCCTTAATAACTTTCCCATATCATTTGGCACAAGTCTATTCTAGTATCACAGTTTTCTCCTGGCTCTAAAGTCGTTTCAGGTATAAGGAGTAATTCCCTGGGTCTCTGTATATTTAGGATCCATCTCAAGCCTCAGACCTTCTTGATTCTGTGCTCTCACTGTGTTAAACAAATGCCCCCAACAGTCACACTTCAATCAAACTCAGTGCCATCAAGTCAGAACCGACTCACAGTAGCTGATCCCTCCCACAGCGGGTTTTTAGGAGGCTGAAAATTGTACAGCAAGAGATTGTTCATCTTTCTTCCTCAGGACCCTTGGTGGCTTTGAACCAACAGAGAGGTCCTATTATTGTATTAGCAGTGTAGGTCTCTCTGGACACCAACACCAGAGCTCTCCAAGAATCTTATAAGTGACATGAATCATGAGACCCATAGAGACAAAGTTGGTTTGAGGTGAACCTGAATGATTATGCTTTGTCTAAAGATTTTTTTAAATTAATTTTAATGAACATTTGCAGAGATTTTGGATTTCCATTCATTGTTGCACTTTTCTCCTCGCCCAAGCCCCAACACCCCCAGTTTAAAGATGTTTTTCTTTTAGAAGATTCTCCAAAGAGTTGGTCACTGTTGGTATGATTGTATACCTTTTGAAATTTAGAAGGTATTATGAAGCAAATTCACAGGAGTTGACATAATTCAACCTAGGAACAGAGAGCTTCATTTAAAAAACCTGTAAATTGAATAAACCTTAGTGAAGAATTCTCTTCCCATACTTTAGGAAATATTTCCATTCTTGTCTTGGAAGAATAGTTTTAGTCTTGGATTGGGTTGAAAAGTTTCTCTTCCTTTTAATTTTGAAAATTTTCCTTACCCCTTTCCATGACAAATAAATTCCTAATCTCAAGGCTTGGACAGTTGCAGTCATGACCTTGATAAAGAGAGTTGAAGGTCAGCTCTTTAAGTCCCAAGATAATTGTTAATACGGAATAAAAAGTTTCCATGCTGATAAAGGTCTTTTCACTCATCATGGTTTCATTCATCTTTCCACTGGAGTTAAGAGACAGAATGTAGCAATTTATTGAATCTGTGATGGCCAGCTGCTGATGCATTTGTAGATTATAGGTAATTTGACTCATGCAACAAGGTCAGTAGCTTGAATTTTTAAGCTATTTTTAGGCTTTTACAGTCTCATAAATCTAGAAATGACTTTGAATAATTTGTCTATTCTTCTGGTCTTTGGTGGGATTATACCTAAACAATTTGAGATTTTCTATATTCTAATTCCTATTTTCTCCCTTAAGAGTTTGTACCCTTTGGTTTTTATATTTTTATATTTTCTCTTTTTACTGTAGCTTTAAAAGACTGTGCAGTTGGATATAAAGAAAGCAAAAGATTTCTTTCTCTCCTTGAAAAGTGTCATTAGGGATGGGAAGATACAACACATGTAAGAACAGTCATTGGGGAAACTTCCCATTGCTAGTCCTGTAACTAGTCCTCAGGGGCTGGCTACCTTGAGCAAGTTACTTCCCTGTCAAGTCTCATTTAAGCGTTATTCCTTAGATTTCTCATCTATCAAATATCACTTATAAAAGCAGTAAGTGCTTCTTTTAGCAGGTAGGTCTGGGTCTAAATTAATGCATGCAAGGAAATTGTTGTCATTGTTAGGTGCAATCGAGTCACATATGTCTTATAATGAACCTATGGATAACCAACCTGAAATTTGCCCTATCCTATGCCATCTTTTCCACTTCTGAGACACTAGAACCCATTACTGACATCACAGTGCCAATCCATCTCATTGGGGGTCTTCCTTTCCTTCTACGAGCCTCCATCTTTCTAAGCATATCGTCCCTTCTCAAGGAACAGCCTTGTCTAGCTACATGTCCAAAGTATGAAAGGTGAAGCTTTGTCATCCTTGCCTCCACGGAGCACTCTGGCACATCATTTCCACGGCATAGCTGCTTTTTATTTTGGCAGTACATGGGATATTCAGAACTAATTTCCAGCACCACAACTCAAAGGCATCGATTTGTCTCTGTCATCCTTGTACATGGCCCAGTTCTCTGTTGGGTAACAGGTGATTGAGAAAACCATGACCTAAATCAAATATACTAGTCTTCAAAATGACATCATTGCTCTTCAGTATTTTGGAAAGGTCTTTGACTACAGGCTTGTCCAGTGCAATACATCTCCTGAGTTCCCGACTGCTAGTACCAAGGGTGTTGATTGTTGATCCAAGCAAGAAATAATCATTAACAGCTTCAATCTTTTCTCCATTTATCATATTGTTAGCCTGGTATAAAATGATAATGAACTATTAGCAGTTATTTGTAGATTTAATCTTCATAAATTCTGGTGATATAAACTTAACTACTTTTAATCTGAGTGATGTAAATGGCTAAGTGATCAACACCAGTCAAAATTTAGGAAGATCAAGCTGTGGTGACATAGTGAGTAAGGAGTTCCACTTCTAACCCAAAGGCAGGTGGTTCAAATCTACAAACTGCTCTGAGGGATAAAGATTGGCAGTCTCCTCTCATGTGGTTAACAGCCTCTGAAAATTCACTGGAAGATCAGATGTGAATTGGTTCTTGACAGTAATGAGTTTGAGGATTTGGGGGTTTTGGTTGTTTTGGGTTTTTTACAAATTAGCAATTATTTATAGATTTGATTCTCACAAGTTATGGTGATTTAAACTTCACTCCCTTTATTCTAAGTAATGTAAATGGTTAAGTGATCAACTGTTGTTGTTGTTATGTGCCGTCAAGTTGCCTGCGACCCATAGCGACCCCTATATACAGCAGTTCTGAACCCTTCCCTGAGCCAGTCTCACTAATTCCAACACATCAACCCACATTGTCCCAGTTACCGTATCAAATCCATCTCATCTGGGGTCTTCCTCTCCTGAGCATCCCTCCACCCTTCCAAGCATGATGTCCTTCTCTAAGAACTGGTCTCTCCTGACCACGTGCCCAAAGTATGTGAGATGGAGCTTCAAAATCCTAGCGTCCAAGGAGAAACTTGGCTTCACCCTCTCCAAGAAAGAGGTATTTATTTTCTTGGCACTCGATGGTATGTTCAAGAGTCTTCCCCAGCACCAAAATTTGAAGGCATCTGTTCTTCTTCTGTCATCTTTACCCATTGTTCAGTTTTCTGATGCATAGCAAGTAATTTTGAAAAGTAAAATATAAGTATTTTGGACCTACCTAGATGAACCTCAGATGCAGGCCTGAGCATCTGCTTCTAAAAGGTCACAGTCTTTGGAACTATTCTGCTCACATAGGATTGCTATACGTCAGAATCTCGACTAGACAACAAGTAACAATAGCCTTTATTTTATAGGTAAAGAAATGGATATTGGTCAACAAAGTTTAGACTCCTTAGTCTAAGCATTTTCTGCTGATTTCCTCTACCTCCCACATGTAGTTGTTATTAGGCACTGTCCAGTTGACCTTGCCCCATAGCAACCTATGAACAATAAATGGAAACCTTGTCCTATCCTGCTCTGTCCTCACACTCCCCACGATGCTCAATCCCATTCCTGCAGTCTCTGTGTCAGTCCATCTGCTTGAGGGTCTTTCTCTTTTTCACTGACCCTCTACTTTTCCAAGTACACCCCCTGACCCAGGGACTGGTGCCATCTTACTCTGTGCTCAAAGTATTCAAGATGAATTCTCACCATTCTTTTTTTTTTCTGTAATTATATTTTATTAATTTTCATAAACATTTACAGAGATTTTGGGCTTCCACTCATTCATTGTTGCACTATTCTCTCTACCCTCCTCCCAGTTTGTTCTTGTCCAAATGCCACAGTGCTTGTCAAAGCCAGTTCTGATTAATCTTCTTTGTCAGTGTGTCCTTTGCCATTCCCTATCACTCCTCCCTGAGAGAGACTTCACCCTGAGTCATAAGGAAAAGGAGACGGCGTATTCTCTTAGCTACTTCCTGCTGAAAAGGGACGCTGTGGGTTTCAGGGTGAAGATCTTCTCTCACTACTCTAAAGGGCCCCTTTGGCAGTAGGAAACACATAGACTATTATGGAGATTGATTTTGGAATTCAGATGCATTCTTATTGATTGTGCTTGGCTGTACATGTACATATCCTTCAAGATGTATCATGGGGGTGTTGCAACCTAGAAGACACAAATTTGACTAACAAGTTATAAGTACATGAGTCCAAAAATTATGGAAAAGTAAAAGAAAAGATTCTTTCATTGTTTTACAAACACTCCCCCAGGTCCCCTCCACCATGCAGCCCTCGCTCTAGTCTCCTGTGATGACAGAAATACCCAGTTACATCTCTCTTTTAGACGGTTCTCTCCCTCCTCTGTTTCAGTGCAGTATACATTATTGAACCCATCTTACTCAGTCTCTCCCCAACCCCAAGGACAGTCCCATTCTACAACAGTGGCATCATGTAATATTTGTCCTTTTGTGACTGGGATATTTCACTCAGCATAATGTTCTCCAGAGTCAACCATTTTGAATAATATTGCATGAGTTCCTTGTTTTTTAATGCAGCATAGTATTCCATTGTGCGAATATACCACAGCTTCTCTAGCCATTCGTTTGTTGATGGGCACTTAGGTTGTTTCCAACTCCTTGCTATTGTGAACAAAGCTGCAATAAACATGGGTGTGCATATATCTGCTTGGATGTCAGCTATGGTCTCTTCAGGGTATATTTATTCCCAGTAGTGGAATCGCTGGGTCAAATGGTATCTCTATTTGCAACTTTTTGAGAAAGCGCCATACTGCTTTCCACAGGGGTTGCACCATTTTACACTCCCACCAACAGTGAATCAGTGACCCTAAATATCATGATAAGGTGGTTGATATGTGCTTTTGAATTGCAACCAACTCATAGTTGATGCTCCAGTGGGTTTTCAGAGGGTATAAATGATATAGGAGAAGACTGCTCATCTTTCTTCTGCAGAGCAGCTGGTAGATTCAGTCTGCCTTTCAGTGTAACTCCTTACCACTAGGCCACCAGAACTTCACCACGAAAATGTTGCTAAGAGCTATCAAGTTGACTATGTCTCACAGTGACTTTATGAGCACAGGTCTGAACTTTGCCCTATCTTGTGTCATCCTCATCATCTCTGACATACTCCAACCTTCCCTTCCTTACATTCACTGTATCAATCCATCTTCCACCTTTCCAGGCTTGTTCCAAAGCCTCGTTCCTCTTAAGAACATGCCCAAAGCATGTGAGATGAAGTTTCACAGTCCTTGCTTTCAAGGATCAGCCTGAGTGCACTTTTCCCAAAAGATATTTGCTTGTCCTTTCAGCAATCCATAGGATTTTTATCACTATTCTCCAACATCACAACTCAAAGGCATTTATCCTTCTTCTGTCATTGTTATCCACTGTTCAATATTCAGTTGCATAGCAAGTAACTGAAAAGATCATAGTTTAGATCAGGTGCACCTTAGTCTTCAAACTGGCATTGTTGTTCTTCAGTACTTTGGAGATAGCTTTCACCCTAGACTTTCCCAAAGCAATACATCTATCTATTTTTTTCTTTTCATTTCCTGGTGACATTCTCACAATGAAACACCTGAAAAAATACATTCAAGCCTCAAGTTTCAATACTGAAGGATGGCATGGAGAGACTCCTGAATGACCCAGGAAGAAAAAAAAGAAGATGGATTGAATATATTCAGTCACTCTACCCAAAAGAAATAGATGGCATAGAACCATTTCCTCAAGTAGAGTATGTGATCAAAAACCAATAGCAATGAAAGAAGTTCAAGTTGCATTGAAAATATTAGCAAAAAATAAGGCCCCAGGAAGTGATGGAATATCAACTGACATGTTTCAACAAACATGGGCTGCCCGCAATGTGTTTACCAAACTATGCTAGGAAATCTGAAGGACAGCCACCTGGCTAACTGATAGGAAGAGATCCCATTCCCATCAAAAGGTGACCCAACAGAATGTGGAAATTATCATATGCAAGTAAAGTCTTGCTGACAATTACTTTAAAATCCCTAGAACAGTTATTCACCATCACAAGAACATTAAAACAACCCAAATGTCCAACCATGATCAAATGGATCTGATGGAATACTACACAACATGCAGCAGAAATGATTTTGAAAATCACTCTCTAACTTGGGAGGGGCTGAAGAGCATTATACTAAGTGAACTAACTCAGTACCAGAAGGACAAACACTGTATAATACAATTATTGTAGAATTAGATAACTAGTAAAATGTGTGTAAGGATCCAAGGAGGGGAGGAGCAGAAGGGTAGGGGGCAGGTAATCGTAGATCCCACAATTTGATGGGTGGAGGAAGAATTGCTATCCAGTATGAAAAACAATGTATGCAAACTTTCTAAATAAACCAGTATAAAATAAAAATTTTATTTAAAACAAAAATCTGGCCAGAACAGCACATCAACTGAAAACTGCCAGAGATTAATACTGGGTTTAGAAGAGGATGTGGTACCTCAGAGATCCTTGCTGGTGTTAGATGGATCTTGGCTGAAAGCAGACATATTTGTGTCTTATTGACTAGGTAAAGGCATTTCAAAGAGTGGATGCTAGCAAGTTATGGATGACATTGAGAAGAATGGGAATCCCAGAACATTTAATTGTGCTTCTGTGAAACCTATGCTTAGACCAAGAAGTTATTGTCCAAACAGAACAAAGTTTAAAATCTAGAAGGATGTGTTACATACCTATTCAATCTGGATAAAAAAGAAATCACCCAAAGCTGGACTGTATGAAGAATGACTTCAGGATCAGAGGAAGACTCAACAACTTGCATTATGCAGATAAGACAATCTTGCTTGATGAAAGTGAGGAGGACTTGAAATGCTTGCTGTAGGTAGCATCCAACATCACGTAAACAACAACACTCACTACCTGGGCCAACATGCAAAACATCATGATAGATAGAGAAGAGAGAGAAATGGTCTATGATTTCGTTTTGCTTGGATCCACGATCATGTTAATAATGCCCCCAAATTCCAAGAACTTCTAGAAAGCAAAATGGAAGGGTTTTGTACACAGGGAAGCGAATTGGAAAGGAAAAGATAGCTATCAAAGTCCAGGCTGCATGAAGGTTTATAACCTTCTAATGATCTAATGGTCATAACTCCTTGCCAATAAATTAAGTTCTGACTCATAGCAACCCTATAAGACAGAGTAGAATGAACTTCACAGGATTTCCAAGGCAGTAGGTCAGTGAAAGAGGAGATGACTGTCCACAAGATGGATTGACACAGTAACAATGCATCACTCATGTCAGAGATCATAAGGACGGCACAGGATAGGACAAGGTTCAGCTCTATTGTTTACAGGGTTGCTACTAGTCTTAGTTGACTTGATGACACCTAACAACAACTACAACACAGAGTTAGTAGTAGGATTCTCTCTCCCATGTGAGAGACCTGGATTTGATTCTTAGTGAATGCACCTTGTGTATATTTACCCCACATTTGTCAACTGAGACTTACGTGTTGCTAAGATGCTGAGACAGACCGAGAAAAGAAAGGCTTAAAATAGGAACATACAGGCCCCATTCCCCTCCCCTGATGTTGCTGAAATCTCCTTGTTTCAGAACATCCAGGCAGGCTGGCAGGGCCATGGTGATCTAAAAAGCATCGAGAATTGGTTTTTGCTCATTTGTTTTATTTAAATCTAAGACATGTATACATTTCATTTCCAGAAAGGCTGAAAATAAACCTAGCATTTCCAAATTTCTTTGCAGCTGCTTGACAGACATGGTTCATAATATTCACAGGATTAAAATTTACCTTTCCATAGTAGATGAAGGGTAAAAAATTAGTATTCTTGCATGTCATGTTGCAGTGAAAGAGGTTTTTGAGTCTCTTTGGGGCCATATGCTGTTGTTAGGTGCAGTCTACTTCATATTTAACTCACAGTGATTCTGAGGGATAGAGTAAAAGCACCTTTGTTTGGCTCCCTTTGCAAAGTTTCTTTATATAAATAGACACAAAGTTGGATACGTCCACTATGTTGTTGTTGTATACTATTGATTCACAACTGGCTCATAGTTCACCTTCCAGAAGGTTTTCAGAGGCAGGTAATCGCAGGGGAGGAGATTGCCCAACCATCTCCCACAGAGCAGCTGGGGATTCAAACCATGTGCCTTTAGGATTGCAGCACAGATTCTTATCACTAGGCCACCATAGCTTTCTAGGAAAGCACTACACTCAGAATTTATAGTTTATGCCCTATAAATTATTTATTTTCTTTAAATTATTTCTGAGAATAATTGTGTATGTAAGATTTACAGGATGAATAACCCTGGAATTCAACCAAGGGTGAGGAGACTCGCTGAAGTGCTACAGCACTTGGGCTGTCTCTCGTCGGAGCACTTTTAAAAATAAGCTCTTTTCTTCTCACACTCCTGGATCAGTGTTGGTATTGCACTGAGCCAAGGATCCTTTTGGGGCAATGGTGATCTACTCTTAAAAATCAGCCCACGGAATGCAGCAATTCAATCCATGGCCAGTCTTGAGGACAGCACCAGTCTGGGAAGCATTTTATTCCCTGGGGTCTCCATGAGTTGGGGGAAAGGGAGAAGTAATTGCAGACTTGGGGTGAAGTCTTTACAAGGTGAGAACTGTGACCGAGTAAGCTCATACTCTGTCTTCTAAGTGACAATGTTTTTAAGAGGAAAGGTTCTAGAGCCATGCTGTTTCTCAAAAGGCACAGAAGTGTAAAGGATAGGAAAAACATTGCGATTCGTTGGGAGCTTCATTTATGCTGTGTCCATGACTCTTTCTTTCTCTATCTCTTTCATCACCATTCAGAAGGAACCATTCAGTAGGATTTCTCTGTCTCTCTGTCTCTTTCTCTCATTGCCAATGAACTGGAACCCATTCATAGCTCACCTTCTAATGGGGTTTCAGAGTCTGTAAATTGCATAGGAAGAGATTTTGCATCTTTTTGTCATGGAACAGCTGGAGAATTGGAACCTTTGGGTTGGCAGCAGAACTCCTTACCCACTAGGCCACCAGAGCTCTTACTCCGTTAATGTTTTAAGACTCCTGTAACAAACTATTTACAAAGTTTGCAGCTGAGAAGAATAGAAAAAGAACGTTGCATGTGCAATAGTTAAGGGCTCAGCTATTAATGGAAAGATTGGTTATTCTGTCCCACTAGCTGCTTCAAAGGAAGCTTTTGTGGTTTTGTGGTAAAGAATTGCACTACCAACTCAAAGGTGCACAGTTCAGATCCACCAGCTGCTCCAAAGAGAAAGACGAGCTCTTTCATCCTGTGTAGTTACTACCTCTGCAAGCTCCCTGGCGGGTCAGCAATGAGTCAGTTCAGACTCCACAGCAGTAAGTCAATGCGCTGCTCCAAGAAAGATGTGACAGCTGGCTTCTATAAAGAATTACAGCTTTGGAAACCCTGCTCTGTCCCACAGGGTCACTGTGAGTTGAATTCAATTTAAAAACCATGCTTTTCTTTTTTAATTCATGTGCATTGTGTTTCACACATACACTGTGTTTTGTAAAAATTAATCACCAATGATTTATCCCCACTATTACCTGGTCTTTCAGATTCCCACTGGATCTTTTTTAATTCTCTACCCCCTCCCTCCTTTCCACTTGCCAAACTCTGTGACCATGTGATTTTTTTTCCTTCCTTATCCTCAACTCTCCTTCCCCACTCCTTTCCCCTCTTCGGGCTTTTATCCACATCTTACTTTTTATTTTTCTATTTTTATAGTATATCTATCTCTATATATATGTAT
>NW_006400059.1:1879582-1885711 GCF_000299155.1 Elephantulus edwardii
ATCTACATCTACATCTATCTATATCTAATCGCACAAATTCATGATCTCATAGTTCCTCATGTCTCCCTACACGTCTCTCTGTCATCTCTTTCATAATACCATTCATATTATGTAAGAATCCAGTTGCTCCTTAGTACAATCTTAAGCTACTTTATTAATTTAATTGCTGGCATCTTCAGTGATTCTATTTCTAAACAAGTCACATTCACAGATATGGGATAATTACTTCAACACTCCTTTTTAGGGGGTACAATTCAATCCATATGACAGACATTGCCACACTATATTCTCATGGGAAGCCTGTGACCCTGAACTCAATTATCTGGATTTTAAAAGTCTACCAAAAAAGAGTTTAATAAGCTCCTGAATGATACACTTGCTACAGAGGCACTGGAAATGGAGCTGTTTAATATATGTAAACCTTCCAATTGCTCAGCTGGAAGCACTCTTCAGAGCCTCTTCTGCAGAGCCAGGAAATGCTTAAGAGAAGCTGGAGAGGAAGGTTTTGGTAAAGTGTTTTTCTAAGCTATTAAAAACTATTGTATCTCTGTTGAAATATAAAAACACAAACTTGTAGGCACTAAAGAGAGGGCTGTGGTAACCTAGTGGTAAGGAGCTGATGGCCTAGAGGTAAGGAGTTGTGCTGTCACCTCAAAGACACATGATGTGAATCCACCATCTGCTTCAAGGAAGAGAGGTGGCTAATCTCCTGTGTAATTTACTGCTGTGAACACTCGCCGCTGGAGCACCAGTTATTATAAATGGATTCTGGCTTGACAACACATGACTGT
This sequence comes from Elephantulus edwardii, assembly GCF_000299155.1. NCBI lineage: Eukaryota > Metazoa > Chordata > Mammalia > Macroscelidea > Macroscelididae > Elephantulus > Elephantulus edwardii. The sequence continues at coordinate 1,880,374 of NW_006400059.1, forward strand.
GACAACAGTGTCCTACAGAGGTTGCAATGGTTGTGGTGCTGTGACAAAAAGAGTTGGACCAGGATAAAGAACTACAAGAATTAAAATTATTTCCCAGGAAACTTTTGCAGGCAGTGGGAGGAGCCAGGGGATGGCATAGGATGGATTATTTTACTTTTTTATCCTTGTCTAATTAATAGTCACAGGAAAAGAGTGAAATGAAACGGAATTTCACTCTTTTCATACAATTACAAGTCTGCTTTTCCTCTCACCCAGCCCCACCCCAAGATTGTGGTGAGGCACACACGTGGTGAGGGACACATCTGATTTTTAAGACAACTTTTATTTTTGCACTGGAAGATTCTAGAGGTTTCACCATTTATGTAGAGAGCTATCGTTCCTGAGCAGCAATTAAACAAACAGAAGAAAACCACCTTTCTTTTCTTTATCTCCTTTTCCTTCAATACTAAGCCATCCTGATTAAGATTTTGTGTTTTCCATAAATGGATTTCATGAATGAGATGATGGCAAACATGGTTTGAAAGTTTGATTACATTCTTAACAGAACAGAAATTGGTTGATACTCTGTAGGAAAAGACACTTCAAATAAAAATAATAATAGATTAGACAGACTCTTTCATTCATGTTTAGACTGGACAAGACAATCATTCTGGAATGAAGGAAAGTGTCAGCATGGTGGCAAAGGAATCCACTGGTTTATACCTGTGGCTTTCATAAGTTGGGAACAAAAAAGAATCATCACCATATCACAATTGGTGTCAGGAATAACCCATCACTGTTGCAAGAAGGACTACAGAATCAGGCAAAGGGACGACGAATGGGACACATACACAGTTTCAAACGGGCCTAGTTCTGGGGCTTGAGTCAGTCAGCTGAATAAGTGGTGGTAGGGCCATGTGGATCTGAGCCTTGGCAACAAACACTGTAGTTTTTAACTTAAGCCAGAAAATAGATGGTTATTTCAGTAAATCATTAACAAAAAGAGAGTTCCTGGGTCCTCTATGCACGCCCTGAGGGTGAATTGCTTTTCCCTGAACTTGCCTGGCAGTTGACATCTTTCAACTCCACTTTTTCTTAGAGCCAACTGCTGTTCCCTAGGCTTGTGACAACTTGGTAACCATGACCACGTAGCAGATTTAATGGTCAGAAAGAAATTCAAATGGCATCTGAACACAAGTAAAAAATAAAAATGGAGTTAGAGGACCATTATACACTTCGGGCTTCCACAAAGCCAAGTGTTATTTTGCTTTGTTTTAACTTAAGCTCTAATGCAGTATAGTGGAAATAACGGGGACAAAGTAAAGAAATAATACCAAAGGTACTCTACAATGAAAAAGATGATAAAATGCCAAATAGTAAATTCAACTATCATTCACTCTGTTCAACTTGATAAATTTCAGCTTAAACTGTAGGTACCACTTCACAATATTCAGCAGTCACTAATTTTATTTTGTTTAAGTGAGATGAGGAAGCATGCAACTCCCAGTTTGTTCTCAGTTGCCACATAGCCAGAAGCCATTGGGAAAAAGGTACCAAGAAGTAATTTGGACTGCCTTATCAACATCATATTGACCTAAACAGATGTGTCAGCACATGGAAAGTATCCTATATCACTTACAACCAAACGTGGCCATTGTACAACAGGTGAGCAGTCCCATGTCTCAAAAACTGTGGTGACAAAGTCAGTGACTTCCACACACACCTCACCTTCTGTTGTGGGTGAAGGATTTAATTGAGACACTTAAAAAATTTTTTTTAAATTATTATTATTTGTGTGTGTGCCGTCAAATCAGATCTGACTGGTACAGAAGGAGATTGTCCCTCCTTCTCCAGCAGAGCATCTGATGGATTCAAACCGCATGCCTCTGGGGTTGAATTGAGACACTTTTATAGTATACTGGTCTTCCCTTGCTTCAACAAGTAGTCCTGTTGTTGTTCTGTGCCATTGAGTTTCCCATGACTCATAGCAACCCTATGTACAATAGCTCTAAAGTCTACCCTGTCCTGAGCCAGTCTCACTGACTTCAATACACCTACTCCTATTACCCCAATTACTGTATCAATCCATCTCATCTGGGGTCTTCCTCTTTTGCACTGTCTCTCCACCCTGTGGAGCACGATGTCTTTCTTCTAAAGACAGGTCCTTCCTGGCCTCATGCCCAAAGTATGTGAGACAGAGCTTCAAAATCCTTGCCTCCAAGGAGAAACTTTGTTTCACCCTCTCAAAGACAGACTTATTTGTCTTCTTAGCAGTCCATGGGATGGTCAAGTTTTCTCCAGCACCACAATTAAAAGGTATCAATTCTTCTTCTGTCATCCTTCATCATTGTCTAGTTCTCTGACACATGGCAAGTAATTGCAAAGACTATGGGCTGGATCAGGTGTATCTTAATCTCTAGACTGACATAATTTCATGTCAGTACTCTGGAGAGGAGAGGTCCCTGATAGAAGATTTTCTCAGTGCAATTCGTCTTTTGATTTCCTAGCTGCTAGTGCCAACAGTGTTGATTGTGGAGCCAAGCACTCTGTACTGTAATTGTTAACAACCTCAGTCACTTCTCCATCCATCATGGTGCTGCCAATTGGCTAAATGGTGAGAATCTTTGTCTTCATGATATTGAGATTCAATCCATATAGAAGACTACAGTCCTTGACCTTCTGCAGTAAGCCCTTCAGGTCCTCCTTAGTTTCAGCAAGCAAGATTGTGTCATTTGCATAACATAAGTTGTTGATGAGTCTTCCTCCAACACATTCCTCCTCATAAAGCCCAGCAAAGTGCAGCATGAGAAGACAAAGCAAAGTAGTATAATGAAATGAACAAAGAACTGGATCAGGAAATCAAAAGGACCAAACTTGCTTGACATTTCTTAAGCTGAAGGAACTAAAGAACAAATGCAGACCTCAAGTTTCAATACTTAAGGATACTGTGGACAGAATATTGAATGATTTAGGAAGTATTAAAAGAAGATGGGAGGATTACACAATGTCACTGTACCAAAAAAAATAAAAAAAAATTGGCTAACAGAAGAATTTCAAGAAACAACATATGATCAAGAGGCAGTGGTGATGAAGGAAGAAGTTCAGGCTGCTCTGAAGGACTTAGGGAGAAAAATAAAGCCCCAGGAATTGATATATTTCAACAACCCAATTGATATTTTAACAAACAAATGCTGCCCTAGACGTGTTCACCAGGTTGTGCCAAGAAATCTGGAGGACTACTACCTGGCCAACTGACTGGAAGAGATCCGTACTTATTCCCATTCCAAAAAAAAACCCATGACCTGACAGAGTGTGGAAATTATGTACAGTATCACTCATATCAAACAGTTTCATCTGAGAGAGGGTAAGACCAGGCTGTTCCTTGGAGTCAAGGATTCTGAAGCTTTGTCTCACATACTTTGGACATGTTGCAAGGTGGGACCAGTCCTTGAAGAGGGACATCATGCTTGGGAGGGTGGAGGGACAGGGCAAGAGAGGAAGATCCTTGATGATACAGATTGATTCAGTTACTGGGATAATGAGGGTAGGTGTGTCAGAAACAGTAAGATTAGCACAGGATAGAGCAGGGTTTAAGGCTATTATACATGAGTAGCTATGAGTTGCAGGAAACCTGATGTCACATAACAACAACAACATCATCACTCTTATCACATGCAAGCAAAATCCTGCTGAAGATTATCCAGAAATGACTAGAACCATACATTGGCAGAGAACTACAAGAAACACAAGCGGAGTTTAGAAGAGGCATGGCACTAGAGACATTATCACCAATGTCAGATAGATCTTGTCAGAAAGCAAAAAGTACCAGAGGGATATCTATCTGTGTTTCATTGACTATACAAAGGCAGTTGGCTGTGTGGATCACAACAAATTGTGGTTAATCTTGAGGAGAATGGAATCCCAGAGCAATTGATTGTGCTTATGCGAATCCTATACCTGGACCAGAAAGCAGTCCTCAGAACAGAGCCGGGAAACATGTTAGTCCCTGGAGAAATCCATCACGCTTGGAAAGGTGGAGGGTCAGCAAAAGAGAGGAGGATGTTCAATGAGACGGATTAACAATGCAATAGCAATGCTGAGCTTTAAGCACAACTGAGGCTAGCACAGGATTTGGCAGGAGCAGCTGATAAATTCAAACTAATGACCTCTCAGTTAGCAATCCAAAGCTTAACCTGCAGAGCTGCTGGGAGGGCGGGTTGACCAAAGGAAGGAAGGAAGGAAGGAAGGAATCTTTCAAAAACTCAAACTCATTCCCACCAAGTCAGAACTGACTTGTAACTGACCCTCCAGTGCATTTTGTGAGGCTGCAAATTGCACAGAAGGAAGCTAGCTGCTCGTCATTCCCCCCAGGAGACACTAGTGGACTTGAGCTGCCAGAGGAGCACCACTTCTTGGGTTAGCAACATAATTTTCTACAGACTGCGCCACCAGGGCTCAGAAAGCAAAAGGTACCTGAGAAAAGAGGGAAGGCTGCTTTCGGGAACAAAAGAGAAAAAGCCACACTCAGCTAGTCATCCTACAGTCACAGAGGGCAGTAGTCCAGAGAGCCCAGCTCCAGCCTGGTGCCAGAGCTCATTCCTGACAGCACTTCCTTTACAGAGGCAGCCGGACATGGGTGTCCTCTAACCGTAGAGAGGGCTCAGTTTCTCGGCAGATGCAGTTGTGTGTACAAGTTAATAAGTAGTGTGAGAAATACCATTACTGGCAGATATGTCATCTACAAGGAAGTTATCCAGACATGTAGGTAGCAAAGAAGAATCCTATGGGCACAAATCTCCACTGTCTGGTATCTGAAACTGAGTGCACATGATGATTTCCAGAGTCTCCGAGAGCCTGAGGTTTTGTGGCCTGAGGTCACAGCCAACCAAGAGTGGACATTTAGAGCACATATTCTTTAATGGTTGTTGCTGACCTGCACTGTCCACTCTATCCACCAGGGCCTCCGCCACAATGACCAGTTGGGACTCCCAGAGTACAGATTTCTATTTCCTCAGACCTATCTTGAAGAGGATTATTTTTCTTAAGCTGCTCAAAGGCACTGAAATGATTAACCATTGTAAATAAGCCCTGTAGGTCTTCAGGTTTATTAAATTTATGTATGTTGCTGTGTTCTCAGTGGCCACAGCGTCAGCCCCTGAATCATGGGAATTCCATGCACGACAGAATGAGATGCTGATAAGTCCTGCACTATACATGTGGTCACTTGTCGTTCAAATCACTGTGATCCAGAAGGGAGGGAGAGGAGAGAAAAAAGTAAGGGAAACATTCAAGCCACAGATGTGTAAAAATAAATTTTGTATACTGCATTGAAACAGATGAGGGAGAAAACTGTTTAAAA
>NW_006400059.1:1886072-1902634 GCF_000299155.1 Elephantulus edwardii
TGATAGGGCTTTCACGGGTGGGTTTTTGGTAGTTGATTATCAGACTTTTCTCCCTAGTCTGAAAGCTCTACTGAAACCTTTGCAGCACCGTCCACACGTCCCCCCAGCACACAGCCCACCGCTGACAGATGGGTGGTAGCTGCACCGAAATGTGTTGGCTAAAAAGGGAATCTCGTTCTCCTGCACAGAAACAAGAATTTTACCACTGAACCAATGCAGCCTCATATTTCACATATTGCATATTATGATTTATAGAATAAACTACATATAATATTCAATGTGACTCTGGTAGTATATCCAGTTCCTCTTCACTGAAGAACTAGTGAAAATATAGTCTAGTCTCCAGTCCTCTGGAGGAAAGCCAGGAGTGACCCACACTGGGCATCTGACTTCTCCATCAGCTGCTCAAGCCATTGCTCCAGTCTGTTGTTGTTGTTCTTAGGTGTCATCAAGTCTATTACAATTCATAGTGACCCTATGAAAGACTCTGAACCCTGTCCTGTCCTGAGACACACTTGACCCCATTGGCACCATCACTCTGTTAATCCTTCATATCTGGGGTCTTCCTCTCCTACTTTGACCCTCCACCTTCCAAGAATGATGACCAGTCTACAGAAAATGTCATGTGAAGCCAGCCGTGGGTATTTCAGTCCTCATCATCTGCTGCTCCAGTTCTTTGTGATCTCTGACCTTTTGTAAAAATATCTTACAGGCTTGCAGTGCTGTGTTGTTTTTCTTTTTTTAAAGCTTATTGTCATCATCCCAACTTTTATACCAATTATAAAAAAAGTCTCTTTCAGGTCTCTGCAGGGAGTGTTGCAACTAGCTGCTCCAATACAACATTTTCATCAATTTTGTCATCAAAATAACATCCTTCCCTCTAATGCTTACCCTTTTAAGCCTGTAGCTAGAGTTGCTCTTACCTTTGTTTTTCTACTCTGCCTCTATGCCCTCTCTCAGGGTGGGAGGGATTTGCATTTAGTAAGAAAAGAAGACTTTCCAGATTGAGAGTTATCTGAAACATGATCTCACTTTGCACAGAATGTGAGTCCTAAGTCCCTTTCCATCATTCATTAATATGAATATGTATTATATTTTGATAATTATACTATTAGAATAGAATATGTATTATATTATGAATATAATATGTCTGGAGCTTCCCAAGATATAGCTCTGGAATCATTTTGACCTTCTTCAGTATGTTCCATGACTCTAGATTTAATTCAAAGCTGGTAGTCAGATAAGGTCAGGTGTCACACAGCACTTATTTTCTGGAAAGGCCACTGATCCTATTTGCATAGTTAATGTGTCCCAAAGAGGCCATTTCCTGACCAGATTTATCACTAAGCAGTTGACTGTTCAATTATGTCAACAAGTATTTATTCAGTATTTTCCTATTGCCAAAGTCTCTGAGTTGGAGGCCAGGTTCTCTGGTAAGCAGACTCTGAGATACAGTTTAGCATAAAGGAAAGGGAAAAGATCCGGTGTAAAAAACAATGTATATGAACCTTATGAACTTTGTATGTAAACCAGTATGAAATAAAATAAAAATCACTTGCAACTAAAAAACAAACCAAACTTGAATTAAAAAGAGTACTGTTGGGTTGAAAACTTATAGAAGGCAAGGGAAATGGGGGAAGACTGGGCAGAGGGAACAGCTGGGCTATAATGTGGTCAAATCTAGGGCTTTACTGGGATGACTTGATTTGGCACAGGGAGCCCAGACCCTCAGATCACCTCATTGTCCAGTCCTTGAATGCTGTCTGGTTCAGAAAGAGAGTGAGTGGAATTTAGGGAGACAGATGGAGGTGAAGGAAGCAGCTAGAAGTATTACTAGCTTCTGGGGGAATCAATCCTTTGATCTTATAAGGGGATCCAGGAGCACAGCAAGACACTTATTACGCAGTGCTAAACACATCCTATGACTTGAAGGGCTTTGTTATCTAGATTTTTAAAACCCAATGCAACCCCAAACGAAAAACTTCTTGTTGTGGAGCTGGAATCAACTCATAGTAGATCTTCCAATGTGATTCTGAGATTGTAAATCCCATGGATTGCCCTTCTTTTTCCACAGGGGCTGCTGGTGGGTTTGAACCACCAGAAGCACCATCTTTGTGTCAGCAGCAGAACTCACTACCTCATAGGCCATCATAACTCCCTCATTATGTAGATAGGTGATAGAATTAATCTAGTATGAAAGTAACAATGGTCTAATATTGAGTCTTAAGGCATTTTTCGCAGGCCAAATCTCAAAGTCCTTGAGGTTTGCGGGTGGTACAGGTATCATCCTTGTTTGGGGTATATTTAAATTGGATCTTGAAAGATTCTGGATTGAGGATTTTTGTCATTACCTGTTAAAGGTACCATATATCATTTGCCACTCTAATTCATGGTAACTGCATATGTACGAGGGTAGAACTGTGCTCTGAGGTGTTTCAATGGCTGATCTTATTGCAATTAGATCAGTCACTTTTCTGGAGGCACTACTAGTTGGACTCAAATTGTCAACATTTTTGGTTCCCAGTGGAATGCATTATCGGTCCCATCCAGGCATTGGGTCGTCTCATTGAAATCCTTGTTGTGAGAGGTGGAGCCTCTTTTCCCAGACCACTAGAGCAGGATTATAAACTGAGCGTACAATTAAAGTAAACCCTGAAGGCCAAGAACTGGCATCTGACCAAGTGAGCTCAGAGTCTAATTCGCGTGTTTTCTCTTCATCCCAAAATGTTCCAGGAAACTCGGCTGAAGAGTTCAGGGCTAGTGTTATCTCAGACCTCACTTCCTGTGGCTCCCTGGACATACGGCCATCAAGAGGACAAACTGAAGCTTTGTCAGGGCTCGGACAGTGATCCTGCCCCCATCAAGCTGGACAGCAGATTTCTCCACCTCCAGCTCTGTCTTCTGATTCTGTTACATGTTCTTGAAGAGTAGGATTGTCTGAAATGAAGGGCATTGCCTTGTATGGAAGAATTTATGGATCAGAGGCAATGCAGAGGAAAGCCCTGCCTGTCATCAGGTGTCCCAGCGGCGGCATCTGAGGAACGCCCAAACACCAGCCTGACTCTGAGTATATCCAGCCAGTGTCTATCTTCTCCTGCTGTACATGTGGCTCTTACAACTCCATAGCACCTTACAACAACAAGAAGCATAAACTGGAGCCCTAGTGACACAGTGGTTAAGCACTCAGCTGGTAATTCTAAGACTCCTAGTTTAGAGTCACCAGGCTGTGAGAGAAGGTGATACAATCTGCGGACATTGGAGCTGTAAAACAACCCAGTGGTAGATGGAATTTGCTCCAGGACTTAAGAACAATAAATCAGATAGTTGAGCCTCTACATCTTGTGGTTCCTAACCTTTATACTATAATAGAAAAAGTGCTAGTCAATAGGTCTTTTATTTTAAGAACTACCTTCCCTCTGTAACTTGATTTGTGCCACTATTAGAACCTCTACTTGGAATATTATTGCTTGTTAATTTTTGACTCGTGTACTTTTAACTTGTTAAATTTGTGTCTTCTAGGCTACAACACTTCCACGATACATCTTCAAGGACATGAACATGTACGGCTAAGCACAACTGATAACAGTGCATCAAAATTCCAAAATCAGTCTCCACAATAGTCTACCTGTTTCCTATTGCCAAAGGGGCCCTTTAGAGTAGTGAGAGAAGATCTTCAGCCTGAAACCTACAGCGACCCTTTTCAGCAGGAAGTAGCTAAGAGAATGCGCCATCCCCTTTTCCTTATGAATCAGGGTGAAGTCTCTCTCAGGGAGGAGTGATAGGGAATGGCAAAGGACACACTGACAAAGGAGATTAATCAGAACTGGCTTTGACAAGCACTGTGGCAATGGAACAATTAAAACAGACTTTCAAGGGGAGAGAAGAGGAACAAACTGTGGGGGGGGGAGGGTAGAGAAAATAGTGCAACAATGAATGAATGGAAACCCAAAACCTCTGTAAATGTTTATTAAAATTAATAAAATTCAATAAAAAAATAAAAAAGGTGATACAATCTGTTGTAGTTGTCGTTTTGTTGTGTGCCATCAAGTTAGAACTGACCCTTAGCTGCCCCTCCAGCAGGTTTTCAGAGGTGGTAAATCACATGGCAGGAGGCTTGTCCATCCTCTCGCAGAGCAGCTAGTGAATTTGAACTATATGCCTCTGGGATTGTGGGATACTTCTTCGGGTAAGCAGTGCAGCTTCTTACCACCAGGCCACCAAAGCTCCCTTGATATGGGAAAGATCCGGTGTGGAAAACAATGTATACGAACTTTGTAAGTAAACCAGTATAAAAGAAATAAATATATATTTATATCGGAAGGAGAAGTGGCATCCACTTCCATAATAGCTTGCCTCCGGAAACCCTATGAACCTGGAGAGAGGACGAAAGGCACCCAAGCGACGAGGACTCTCCTTCATAGGGTCTCTATGAGTCACCTATGACTCGACGGCACTTAACAACTACAAAAACATACATTTATATTATATATAAAGAATATGTGTGTATATATATATATATACATACATATATATTATATATAAAGAATTACAGATTACAGCCTTGGACCCTATAGGGACAGTTATACTTTGTCCTGCAAAGTCACTATGAATCTGAACTGACTCAATCACAACAGGTCTGATTTGGTTTCTGAAGTATCTCCAACTGTGCAATAAAAGCTATCTATTTTTATTTGGTCTGCCTTGGAGCCAAGCCATCGCGCAGCCCCTGCCCCACAAAACCCACCTCAATGGGTGCATTTTGAGTGTTCATAGCGCCTGCTAGTGCCCAGGCATCAGAGCTGAGACCCAGCGTCGTGACTTTACCCAGATGGCCGTGCACGGCTCTGGATGGTGCTATAAGGTCCTCCCCATCTCGTCTTCTTTTCTCTCTCTGTGCCTTTCAGGGACTTGGTAGTCCACTAGCCCGCCCCCCCACCTTTTTTTTTTCCAAGACAAAAACATTACCTGTTCGCCAGCCACAGCTCTTTCAGCAGATACTGTCTAAGTGTAATCTTTTCATTCTATCTCAGAAAGATCAACATGACCCTCACAAAAGGGGGAAAAATGATGGCACAGAGACCACATGACTTGCTCAGATGTTGGGACTCAACTGGTCCAATTCCTCACACCCTGCTCTGTGTAGTCTCCTCTCTGTTCAACCGAGTCATTGCTTCCCTCAGCCCATGTTTCAGGGATGCTGCGTGGGGTGGGGTGGAAGTGAGCTGCTGCCCTTCATAAAATTCTAAAGGAAGGAGATTAAGTGTTCTTTAATGTCTTATCTTACAGTCTCAAGTGCACACTCTCCACACTCCCATGTCGGATTGCTTTGACAATTGCTCAGCATCATTCTCTGTGAGAGGCTCTGCCATGTCCTCTCTTCTTCCTCTAATCACTCTATAGTCAAGAACCATTTAAATATACCTCCTAGCCTTACCTCCCCACCCCACTCCTGATATACTCACTGATGTAGCCTAGGACTCCCTGCACATATCAGTGGTGTTCAGGTACCCCAGTTAGGTGGTCAATACCAGGCAGCAATGGCCATTGATAGGGCTGCCTACTAGGATGCTTTCACTGTTACATTTGACCTTGCAAACAAAATTCTTCAGTTTAGACAGCTGTTGTTATTGTGTGCTGTGGAGTCAGAAACTCTCCGGCCAGTTTTCAGAGGCAATTAATCCCACAGGAGGAGATTGTTCATCTTTCTTCCACAGAGCAGCTGGTGGATTCAAACCATGTTCCTGTAGGATTGCAGTGCCGCTTCTTGCCACTAGCCCACTGGAGCTCCCTGAATTTAGATTGTTTTGTTAGGTGTTGTCAAGTGTATAACTCATAGTATCCCTAAGAACAGACCTGAACGCTGACTTATCCTGTGCTACCCTCACCCTCTCTGACACTCCCAAGCTCACTGCTGCAGTCATTGTGTCAACCTATCTGGTTAAGGGTCTTCCTCTCCTCCACTGTCCCTCTACCTTCCCAAGATGTCCTTTTACAATCAACAGCCTCTCCTAGCAACATGCCCATAGAATGTAAGACAAATTTTCATCATTTCTGACCCCCAAATTGCACTCTGGCTGCATCTTCAAGACATATTTGTTCTTTCAGCAGTTCATGGGATATTCAGCACTCTTCTCCAGCACCAAAATTCAAGGGCATCAGTTCTTTTGTCTTAGTCATTGTCCATCTCTTTAATGCATAGCAAGTGATTGGAAAGACCATGGCCTGAATCAGATGCACCTTAGTCCTCAAATTGATATCATTGCTCCTCAATAATTTGACTAGGTCCCTGACTATTGATTTTCTCAGTGCAATATATACCCTGATCTCCTAACTGTTAGTACCAAGTGTGCTGAATGTAGATCCAAGTAAGATGTAGTCGCTGGCGGTTTTAATCTTTTCTCCATCTATTTTGATATGGCTTATAAGTCCAGCAGCTAAGATTTTTGTTTTCTTGACATTGAGATGCAATCCATATTGAAGGCTGTAGTCTTGGATCTTCTGCAGCAAGTCCTTTAAGTGACCGGAATATAGACTAGAAGTCACTAAATCAGAGTTGTTGCTACAGTTACTGTGTCCATTTCTGGTATCTGCTTAAGCAAAATCTTCCCCCATGTGTCTGCTTGGCACTTTGACTTCCAGAAAGTCTGGGAACTAGAGTTTTTCCTTTTCAATCATCACATACTCCTGACCTGGTAAGTGCTAATGAGTTCTCAGCACTTTGATTACTGTAGAGATAAGACACTTTTATCTTTGCCTCTAAGTGCTAGACTCCAGCTTAAAGTGCCAGTTGAAGTGTTAGGGTCTGGGACATGGCAGAATTTGGTTCAGACAGTAGAGGTCTTTGTGTAATTAATCCATTTCTTGAGCTCAGTTCTTAAGAAGGCAAGAGTCCAGTCTCCTGGAAGATTGTCTTCTTTTTCACTTGCCTGATAAGAGTGTTGGAAGAGCTCACCTGGTGGTCTGGTCATACAGCCAAAGCTTTGGCAAGAACTAAATAAGCCATTACTTTCAGGTGGTTTAAGTGGAAAATACTAAAACTTATGTCTTGTTGATGATACCTGTCCAGCACAGGTGGGCAAGGGATGAAGTTATCCAGGGCCTAAGGCTGGCCAAGTCTTCATCTTCTCACTTGCTACAAGATGTGTTCCTGGCAAGGCAGGAAAAAAAGGAGGTGGGAATCTTCACAATTGTTTCTGCCAGGAAGTGGGATGATGTTTGCACTCATGCTTCATTCACCTAAGCCAGTCACAGCATCCCACCTAATGTTACCTGGGCCAGGATGAAGGATGCTTCCCTCTCCAGAAGGGCTGGGACCAACCACAATGTTAAAGAACTCTAATTAACTGCAGCAAGCAGCTGAGAGATTAAAACTGGGTCCTTAATATCCTCCCTCATCTCTGTTTGGGATTAACTTGCATTCCTCCATTATCATTTTTCTTCTCCTCCAGGCATCCAGAATTCCAACTTGAAAGATACTAAAAACATTTTCACTTGGAGAAGGCTTATGAATCACTAGCACAGTCCCTAGAGGCAAAATTCTAATCATATTTTCCCTCAAACATATTGGTAGCTCTCAGTCTGTCATAATTTGTTGACTAGTATGCTCTAAGTTTAATTTTTGATTAAAAAAAATCTTGCCCATCCTTCTTGGGGTTTGATTTGCTGTTTCACCATCAAGTTGGAACTGACTTATAGTTGACCCTCCTGGGGGTTTTCAGAGGCAGGTAAATGCACCAGCAGAGATTGGCCGTCTTTCTCCCACAGAGCAGCTGGCGGAAGTGAATTCTATACTTTTGGGAGGTTGGCAGCACAAAAATCCCTCAGTTCCAGTTCAAGCCTAACCCTCACGCCTGGCCATCTGACCACCTTCTTCCCGGCAGGCAGCCGCTGGAGTCTGATAAGCCTCCAATTGCTGACACACACTCCCCACCCCGGATACGCCTCACGTGCCCTCTTACATTCTCCATGCTTATCTAAATGCCTCACTCCTCCTGGGTTGGGTGCTTTTTGAGAGCAGAAATGTGATTTCTACAGAATACTCACAGGTTGCTTTTATTTAGCAATTCTCAAGGGAAGAATCTGTCTCCCTCAGGGCCTTTTCTGTGGGGAGTACTATGTTTCAAGTGAGAAAAAGAATGGAAGGATGGAATGGACAAAAAAGAAAAATAATGAATAAACGATTAAAGATATATTAAGGCCAAGTCGCATCTTACAGGGAAGATAACTCACTGCCTTGAGGTTGGAGCTGACTCACAGACGGTCCTCCACTGGGATTCCAAGGCTCTACTTCACACCAGAAGACTTGCCATCTTTCTCCTGCGGGGCTGCAGGAGACGTAACAAGCTTATTCTCCTCCCCGGTTGTCACAGTCCTATTCTTGGTGACTCCACACGTCAAAGAGTAAATCACTGTTCCACAGAGTTTCTAATGGCTCGTTTTCCTGGAAGCAAATTGTCAGGATTTCTTCTGAGGAACCTTTGGGTGTACTTGAACCCCCAGTCTTTCTGTTAGCAACCATGTTACCTTTTTGCACTAAGCTGAGACTCATAAAACTATTCCAAACTTAAATATGGGCTCGTAGGACGGAAGGGACAGCATCAGAGGGGATGACTTAGGACAGTCTCTGATCACTCTGTCAACTGAGGTCATGGCCTGCCATGACCCTCATGCATATGTGCCTTAGGCTGGTCATTATTTTGTTCTTTGGTGTCAGGGTTAAACTTCACTAGGTCAAATAAGGTTTCTACTGTTCTGACTTGACAAAGAATGTATGTGAATAGTTCAGGGAAAAGGAGGAAAACAGGACACTAGGGTCTCTTAAGAGTCTTATCAGCACTACTGCCATCATAAGTGTATTTTCTCTATTAATATGTTCCAGGCTGAAGCCTGCTCTACGCCCTGATCCCTAAGCCTTGGAGGTATCAGCAGGCCAAGGCAGCAGGAAGAGGACACTGCATAAAGTGTCCCTCATCTGTCCCCTCCTCCAACAAGAGAGGCCTTGAAGAGATTCTCCTCTTTGTTGCGAGATGGGAACAGTGCAAACCTGGAATGCTCATATCTCCCAGCTCTCTCCTTGGGGAGGTCTTGAAGGGGACAGAAGAGAAGGAACGAGGGTGGGTCCGGGAAGCCTGCATCCAAGCTTTAGTGGAGACAGGCGACTCACAATCATACCTGTCTCTAAAATAAAGAAACTTCACCTCCCCCTGCTGCTTCCTTCCTTTCCCCTACAGCTGAAATAGAAGTGCAGAGCTGAGAAATGGTCCCTCTGCTGGACTTGGCTGGCACTCTGGGGCCATCACCAAAGAACGATGACCTCTTTTGACCTTGACTTTCTTTGTTCTTCATCTTGTGTGGAAGAGAAGTACGTAGACAGATGGAAGCGTACAGGTTGAGGGACCATCTCCACTCCAGGGTAGCAAGGAACAGTGATGCTATCAGCTTAGCCTAGGATAGTCAACCGACCTGGAGAAGCAGGAATCCTGCAGAATCAGACCAACAGGGTGCTGTCTGCAGATGCTGGCTTTTGGGCAGTACCAAGAGGCCTGCTCCCCCTCAATGTTGCCACCAGAACCCCCAAGAAAGAACCATCCCTCTCCCTCAAGCCGCCCATGAAATGATGCTCTGGAACCAGAGGTACCAAAGGATAAATGTGCTGTATTTTTTTTTTAAATGTGCTGTATTAGCATGAAGACTAATGACAAACGCATTGTAGCAATAAGCACATTGCAGATACACAGAACGTTCTCTATATAATCTGAACAGAGATATAAAATAAGTTATACTTGATTCTGTTTCTCATAACAATAGGAGCATAGCAGATAAAGTGACAGGTTCAGTGGCCTTGACAAAGCAAGCCAGGAAAGAACCACAAAGCAGGCATTAAGTATGGGAAGGACACTGCAGTCACCCAAAACCCTCAGGGAACAGGAGCTCGGATTCCTCCACGAAGGGTCAAGTTAGCCTTCTGAGAATTAGCACAAAGTCCCACCTGGTAAGGAGCGAGCACTTGGAATTGAACGACATGATTCACTCTGCTGAGTGGGAGGGAGCACAGACAGGCATGAACAGCATCCAGCAGGCCAGCCCACTCTCCGGCTGGCTCTGTTGGACTTCGGTGATTTTAGGAACGTGGGGCCCATGGCCAGAAGGCACGGTGTGCTTCTGTGATGTGACAGATGGCTGGCCTGATGGCCCACCTCATGCTGGATGGCTCTCCTCCCTCGCCAGCCTGCTCTGGAAGGCTAGGAGGGGGTCTGCAGGCTTGGCTTGTTCTCTAGGTCCTGTCACTCGGTTACAATGCTGGGACTCTGCACACCTTGTCACAGCACAGTGCGGAGTGGAAACCTGGGTTCTGTCCATTACATGTGGTCTCTGTGACTCTGAGTAGGTCATTCAAACTCAAGCTCCTCATTTGCAAAGCTGGGGCACTGATACATACTTTCTCTGGGGGAGGGAGGGATCCGTGGGATTGTGTTTATAAAATACCTACCACAGTGCCTGCTGCAGGGGTGGACTGCATAAATGCAAATTGATTACAAGCATCCACACATCACAGCCCAGGAGGAGCAAGCACGACTCTCTAAAAAAAAAAAAACCCATGAATTTCACTATCACCTTGACTGTCTATGAACAAAAACATCTTCCTCATTTTCTTTCCTCCTCAATACTTGCTTCATTCTGCCTTTTTTTGGTGCTCTTTGAAATAAAGAGTCAACAGAATTCAAAGTCAGCTTTGCCAAAGACGACACAAGCCTAGGAAAAGAACAGTTAGTAAGCTAATGTCCCCTCAGTTCTGGGACAGACTGTCCTAAAAGATGCCGCCTCACCTCTGTTCCCTGCAGCAGTCCCTGCCCCACTGCTCCCATCTCCTGGCTCCTGAGCAGATTTCATATAAGGGAGCCAAAGAGGAAAAGAAGTGCACCATAAAAAAAGGGTGAATTGCTTATTAAGTGAAAAGCCTTTTCCATCTGCTCAGAGTTTGGATTTGGAAGCATTGGGGAATTTGGGGGTGGGTGCGCCATCTGTGAGGAAGTCACCTGCCTCTGTGGAAGAAGCTATGTCTCTGGGTGATGGAAAATGGGAGGGAATGAGGGATGGAGACTTAAGCTTGAAACACAAGGTCCCTGGAGTGCTTCTGAGTTTCCACCAATCCTGAGAACGTGGAAGTATATCCGAACAAGAACCAGCCTAGAAACCTGGGCATCGGTGTGGTGTCCCCTCTCATCTACAGTGTCATTCTGTGTGTGAATGTGCGCGCGCACGCGTGTGTTCTTGCATGTGTGTATTCCATCACTTCTCCTACCGCCTCCTCCACCCACCTGCCCTGAACACCCTCCCACCTTCATCACTCAACCACTTTCCTCTTGGAAGGGGGCAGGAGGTGGGCAGGCAGCTCGTTGGGCAGCTCATGTCCCTCCAGCTTGACCTTGATGAGGTGGTTGGCCAGGGCGAACTCCTCATCATCCAGCATGCCGTCCTTGTCGATGTCGGCCAGCTTCCAGATCTTCCCCAGCACGCTGTTGGGCAGCTTGGAGCGTACCATCTCCTTCTTGGCATTGGCGCCTGTGATCTTGCCGTCCACTGGTGACAGGGTGTAGAAGATCTCGTCGTACATGGGTTTGTCCCTGGATACCACCCACTCGGCATCGTCGATGCCCTCCCCGGCCCCCTCCCCATAGCCATGCCCGAAGGGGCCATGCAGAGTGCCCTCAAACGCTCCTCCTTTCACCATCTGGACTGGCCGCTGGGTCTCCTCCTGGCGCACCAGGACCATGAGCTGGGCAATGTCATGGGCCAGCATGTCGTCCACCACTTCCAGCAGCTTGCTTTTCAGGGGCTGGAATTTGCTAAAGTCCTGGGCCTGCAGCTGGTCCTGGGAAGGAGAGAAAAAGACAGTGATGAAGAAGCACCATGGAAGGAGAATGTGTCTGTGTTGGCAATGGTGTCTTCTGCCAAGATGGGAATGTTCACCATTCAACGCAAGGAGTTTGGCTTAAAGTCTAAGAGATTTACATCGAGGGAGAGGAGGGTGGAGGAGATAAAAACTCATTGAGATGGTGGAATTTTCCCAGAAAAGAATGAGGTGCAAGAAAGTAGATTAGGAAGAAAGGAAATTTTAACAAATAATGCTTGGATCTGCTTTTTTTGGATCCCCTTAATGTTACTGGTGGTAAGCCAGTTACAGTGCATAGCACATTGGGCTGCTAACTGAAAGGTTATCAGTTTAAATCCACCACCCAGTTATCGCGTGGGAGAAAGACAGATCGCTTCCCTCGAGTCTCATTCTACAGCCTCAGAAGACTGACGGAGAGCCGCAGTGGGTTGGACTCGGCTGCACAGCACTAGGATTTAATGAGAAATTTCTCTTGAGGTTCATTTTGCCTTTTAAGCAGTACTTCCTGAACACTACACCCCTCTGGGACTGAGTCACGTGAGTCTATATCCTCGTCAGACAGTATCAGTGCTGTCAAGTCCATCTCATTCACTTCCCTGATGAGGTAGGAAATTACACACTCTGTCCCCATTTTTAGGAGGAAAAAGTAAGGCATCGGCAACTGAAATACCAAATCCGAACAGAAACCAAGGTCACCCCCCAAACCAGGGGCTGCTAATTAGTATGTGTCCCAGTTACCTGGAGAGAGTTTTCTCAATACTGCCTCTCTCCAGAGTGTTCAATACAATGGGCACAGGCTAGCATGTGAATTGAGAAAAGTTCTCTTTGCCTTTACAAGACTACCCACACACCAGATCCTTAAAAGGAGTATGTTCCACCTTGCAGGGCTTTGAGATTTTCAAAGGTACAAAGCTCTAAAACTCAACTCACTGTCGGTGAGCCGAAACTGACTCATAGCTGACGCGCCAATGGATTTCTGGAAGATGTAAATAACACACGAAGAGACTGCCCAACTTTTCCCCTCAGAGCAGCTAGTGGATTTGAACCATCTGCCTTTGGATTGGCATCACAACTCCTTAATCCATGAGGCTATCAGAGCCCCATGGTGCAAAGCTAGAACACCAAAATTCCCCTTGACTTAAACTGCCAAGCTGAGAGCTCCCTGCTCCTGCTCGGCTCTGCCCATGGAAATCCCAGGACACTGCAGAGTGAGATGCCAGAGCTCAGGGAACTTCACAGGCTGAGGGTCACTGCAGAAAAATTCAGAAAACACCCCAGCTACATTCCAAGAGAAAGTGTTAGGGAGGACAATTCTCACCTCCCTCCTAGGACCTGGCTGCAGCAGGGAGGTGGGTGGGGTGTGCAGGACAGGAGCCAACAATGCTTTTTTCTCTTGCCCATACGGCAGAACTTCTCAAGGCCCCTTCCACCTCTAATTCCTCTATGTCACACCCTGTCTGTTCATATCCAGGTATGCTAGGTGGGCACCCAAGTAAACAAACAGACACACAAACAATTCCAGTTGTAATCCAGTCGGTTCTGACCCATGGTTATGCTATGTGTGTCAGGGGAGAACTGTGCTGCACAGGCATGTAAATGACTGCTTTTCAGAAAGCAGGTCACCTGGTCTTTCTTCCGAGGCACCTCTGGTGAACTCAAGTCTCCCAACTTTCTCTTAGAGGCAACCATATTAACCATTTGTACCACCAAGAGCTCCCGAGCACGGGCCGAAGTATCTTCCAGGGAGCAAAGAGAATGCCCCCATCACCCTACAAACACACACCCTCACAGGACAAGCTTCACACTATTAGTTCTGTACACTTAAAAAAACACTGTAGGCACACACAGTACACTTAACAAATTCATTTGCCAGCTTCACTCTGGCAAACAGATCAGAAGATGAAATCATCTAGGTTGTGAAAAAGATTCTTCATCTTAGGAAAAAAAAAAGAGGGAGAACATGAAGTCCTTGTAAAATAACATCGTCCCAAATGTTTGCGTGCTGTTGTTAAGTGCTGTCAAGTTGACAGCTCATGGCAACCTGATGAACGATGGATCTGAACCCTGCCTTATGCCGTACCATCCTCATCCTCTCTGTCACACTTCAGCCCACTGTGATAGTCACTGTGATCATACATTTCTTTGAGGGTCTTCCTCTCTTTCACTGACCCTCCACCTTTCCAAGCATGATGTTCTTTTCCAAGGACTGGCTCTTCCTAACAACATGCACAAAGTATGTGAGAGGAAACTTCACCATTCTTGCCTACAAAGAGCACCCTGGTTTCAATTTCTCCAAGACAGACCTGTTTGTTCTCTTGGCAACACATGGGATAGTCAGCCTACAGATCAGGAAGTTCTTTCTCAAGAAGAAACTAGGAACTGAAGTGCCCCAAGCCACTGAGGATTGTTCAACATGCACTGTGTCAATGCAACCCTGAAACCTATGTTTACTCCTAGCAGGGGGTATACTAACAGACAAATAAATGAACGTCTAAGGCTCCGTCTAACATACTTTAGACATGCTGTAATGAGGGACAGGCCCTTGGAGAGGGACATCATGCTTGGGAGGGTGGAGGGACAGCACAGGAGGGGAAGACCCTCTATGAGGTGGATTGATTCAGTGACTGGGGTAATCGGGATGGGTGTGTCAGAGGCAGTGAGATTGGCACAGGACAGAGCGGAGTTTAGGGAGGTTGTATATAGGGTCGCTATGAGTCACAAGCAACTCGACGGCACATAACAACAACAACGTATTTCAATGTCTTTTTCTCTTTTTATCAGATAGGAAGCAAAAAAGAGCTGTGTAAGAGTATAGTAAAGCTCTGGAAACTCTAATCTGAGAAGCCCGACTCCCAACCTAAAAATCACTGACCAAAAATTACGCAGTATGAGCTTCACAGGGG
Source organism: Elephantulus edwardii (assembly GCF_000299155.1). Classification (NCBI taxonomy): domain Eukaryota; kingdom Metazoa; phylum Chordata; class Mammalia; order Macroscelidea; family Macroscelididae; genus Elephantulus; species Elephantulus edwardii. Next base: position 1,900,869 of record NW_006400059.1, read on the forward strand.
ACCGAGGTTGCACTGAGACTTTAAGGAACATACGGTGGGACATCACAAAGAATTTGCTGTTGGTGCCAGGTGCTGTGGAGTGACTACAACTTATAACGGCTCTATAGATTACAGTTCTGAACCTCCCCTCTCCTGCGTCAGCTTCACGACATCCAATACGTTCAAGTTCACGGCTGTAATTACTATGTCGATACATCTCTGTGAGGGTCTCCCTCTCTTGCACGACCCTCCGCCTGTCCCAGCATGATGTCTTTGTCCAAGGCCTGGCCTCTCTTAACAACATGGCCAAAAGGATGTGTTTTACCATCTTTGCCTCTAAGGAGCATGCTGGTTTTACTTCCTTCAGGACATCTTTATTTGTTCTTTTAGCAGTCCATACAATTTAGTATCACAATAAAATAAAAAAGGATAATAGCACTACTAACAACATCTATGGCAAAAATTGCTACTGTTTTTTGCCTTTCTGTTTACCTGATTTTTTTTCTGTTTAACTGATTTTTTTTAAAAAAAAGTATCTTGATATAGCTACAGTCACAGGAAGTTGCAAAGCCAGTGCCAGTGCAAAGCACTTCCTGTGTCAAACCATAATTATTGCTACGGCATATGAAGGGCTTCATCTATATCAGCCTCGATGCTAAGTGCCTCGTAGGTGTAATGAGACAGATGCCCACGACAACATATGAGGTAGGTGTTTTCACAGCTTCAGTTTACAGATGAAGAGAGTGAGTCTCTGGTCTAGTCTCTTGTTTAGACTTTGGAGACCACTCTAGAGTGCTTGACTTGTAGCCTATGTGCTCACTAGGAAAATGCTGAGACTCAGGCAAGTTAAAGGCCTTTGTACATTCAGTTTCTTCATTAGTAAAGAGACTATTTTTTAAAAATTATTTTATACTGGTTTGCTTACAAAGTTTGTATACATTGTGTTTCACACTATCCTTCATTTACAGACTTCTAAGAAAAATGCTTCCCTCAGAAGACTACATATGAAATGCTGTGATGACACTTGGTGCAAGATAGGAGCATCAGTACTTTCAAACTATGAGGAGCTTCCGGGTGGACTTCCACAGCTTTGTGGCTTGCATTTCCTTGACTTAAATCACTCCTAAGTGGGAATTTTGAGGTAAACTCAAATTCCACAGTCACGACACTTAAAGGTCTGTAGAATCTAAGCCAGGTGACTCACCCATGTCACAAGGAGATGGTGACTTCTTTCCCATGACAGGGGAGGGCTGTGACTGGAAGTACCAGAGCTCTGGACATCACCTAGCAGACATGCTCCGTCTCAGAGTATCAGGTGTCTATGTGTATCCAGAGACCCAGCTATGGCACCTACTAAACCAGAAAAGTTCAGAGAAAAGATCCAGGTCCTTCTAAGTTTCCCCTTGGGGAGACCAAAGGTTGAGTTCTCCATGCTCAGGCTACCCAACCTTGTCATGTGACACTGTGCCTTGTCTTAGACCCCAGGTCTTCCTTCCCTCATCCCTCATTACCTGCATCCTCTTCAGGTTGGGAAAGTCCCCAGGTGAGATCTGGTGCTCCCGTTCGATGCGGCCATAAATCTCAGCCAGGTTGTTCACCAGCTCCTTCTTCTTGTTGTCCTTTCCAAACACTGAGGGCATCTCCTTCTTCAGGGAGCTGATGACGTAGGCATGGACCTGAAAACCAGAGCCCACACAGAGCTTTGGATCAAGACCTGTGGCTCATCCTTTCTCTTTAGGATTGCTCTCTCTCCACCTCTTCCCATAAACCTGTTTCTCCAGCGCCTG
>NW_006400059.1:1902829-1925941 GCF_000299155.1 Elephantulus edwardii
AAAAAAAGTATTTTCATTGTTATACAGTCCGGTCTGCCCCCTACCACCACTTTACTATTATGCAACTCTTATTCTGGACTCTTGTCATACCAATAATACCTAATCATACAGTTCCTCCTTTAAAAATCATCTCCATCTCGACTTGTTCCCACATTTCTTGGAACGCTGAGGCTTTCTTACATCACACATGAAGAAAGAGGTTGTGGGAAAGTTATGGTGGAAGCAGTTACAGGTTGGTGATGGGGATGCAGATGATATTGAAGATAAGCACAAGAGAGGACATTTAGTGAACAAATCTTAGGATGTCAGGCACTGTGCTAAGGGTTTTTACATTCTTTATCTCACCCAAGCAACCTACAAGTGTTTAATTTTACAGATGTGGGGAAAGACACAGTGAAACTAATGACCTTTCTTAGACTGGGGTTCACCCAAGAAATAGTAGTGTGGCTCAACTTGCGCATATTCCAAATGAGGCCCAGACTGCCCGCATTGGTCCAGCTCCATCTGCAGTGCAGGGTCTACAGGCTCACACGGGTGGCGAAGCTGCAGCATTCGACTCCTCGCCACAGCCCCTTCCCCCCGACACCCCCGGCCCCGCCTCACCTTGGCCAGCCTGGCTCTCTTAATGAGGTCGTTGAGCTTGCGCAGGGCAGCGTTTCGAGGCAGACTCTGGATGTCTCTGAACAGGTCCTGCTCCTCAGCCTCAAAGAGCTTCCGGTTGTCGGGGATGAGGAGAGGGTGGGACCAGAAGGAGCCGATGTAGACCCGGATGACTTCGGGGGTGTTCACGATCTTCCCCAGCGACCACATGAGAGCCCCGTACACGCGCATCAGCTGCTGCGTCTCAATCTGGTCGGCTTTGTTGAGCACCACACGCATCTTGTCCTCATGGTTTTTGAGGGCCTTGATGACCTCGGAGAACTCATCGGAGATGTCCAGTTTGTGGGCGTCAAAGAGCAGAATGATGCGGTCGACCCTCTCGGCAAACCACTCGAGGACAGCTGCAAAGTCATAACCTACGGGGAGACGCAGACAAGGGGAGGCGGTCAGGGAAAGCAGGAAGACCGCCGACTCCAGAGCCAGACACGCCTGCGCTCCAAGCCAGACTCCTCCTCCACATGTCACTATAAGGCCTTTGGCAAATAGCTCAGTGATTCAGAGCCTTGGAATCTATAACACGGACATAATAATAATGCTCAACTCATAATTTTTTTATCATGAGGATTAACTAGACTCGGAGTCCAGCATATAGTAGATGCTCAGGAAATGCCAGTTAGTTACTAACAACATTATAGGGAGTTCTAGTAGCTTACTGGTAAGGAGTTGCATTGCAAACCCAAAGACAGGTTGTTCAAATCCACTAGCTGCTCCAATGGAGACAGATGCCAAGCTCTTCCTGTGTGATTCAGTGCGTCTGAAAACTCTATGGAGGGTCTGCTATGAGTCAGTTCCGACTCTACAGTACATAACAACAACAACATTATACTCGTCATTCAGCCAGTAGCCAGCTCTTCCTCTTTGCTTACTGCATTTATCAGCCAGGAGTTACCAGAAAAGCTACTATCAACTCATAATTTACATGAAGACTTAAACATTCTTTAAAAGGTCAGAAAGCAACAAACAGATACAAACAAGAGGTAGATGATTTAGAACATAGGCACCACTGGTGTGGATGTATGGAGGTTCTTGTTATTAAAGCATAGGACTTATTCTCTCATGTTTATGAGTTCACATCTTTCCTAACTTATTAGCTGCAACTCGGAATTCTCAACTCTTACAATCCTAAGAACTTTCTTCGTTATAAAATGACCATACTTTCAGCTCTATCGTGGTTACCTGACAGGAACCCACTTCAGGTCAGGTTGGCTCCAGAAGACTTGGAGGAATTAATCACTGTGCTCATCCTAGAGCAGCTGTGGATCCAGAAGGAGTTAGGACAGGAGATACTGCCAAGTCTGCACACCAACCTCAGATTCACTGACACTCGGAACTGGAAGGGGCCTTACCTCCCTGGGCCTCCAGAACATAAAGAACAATAGATAAGAAAGCGAGGCAAAGTGACCTGCTCAGGGACTTACAGCTCATATGCAGCAGCACTGGGATGAGAACAGAGGCATCAGACAATCCCATCTGAGTTGGAGTGGGGCTTTCAGGTCTCCGTGCTCACCTCCAGCAGCTCTCAACAGGTGGGATCTGTCCTTAGACTCTGGTGTATTCAGCAATCCTGGCTTCCTATAGCCCAAGGGTACAATGACACACACCCCGAGATCCAAGACTCATTGTGACCACTGAGTGAGAAACCAAGCGATTAGGATGAAGGAGAAGTTCCTACACTGTATCACAGAGGGAGGAAGCAGATCATTGGCCAGCTACCTGTCACTGGCTCAGAGACTTTCGAAGCTCTGGTTGTCTTCAAATTTGAGTGTGTATCGAAGTCACCTACAACCCAGATTGCCAGCCAGCTGTGTGATCCAGCAAATGCAGGTGTGGCGGCTCTATAAGGTGCCAGGAGGTCAGGATGTACACAGTCCAGGAACCACTCTGAGAACCACTATGATAGCTAACATTCACAGAGCTCCATGTGGTTTGAATCCACCAGGAAAAGATGGGCAATCTATTCCCATGTAATTAACTGCCTCTGAAAATCTGCTGGAAGGCCAGCTATGGGTTGGTTTTGACTCCACAGTACACAGTAAAAACAATACAACACTCACAGAAGGTGGTGCCCTGTTGGTAGAATGGGTTAAGCATTGGATTGCTAACTAAAAAAGCATCAGGTCTAACCAACAGCCACTCAGCAGGAGAAAGATAAAGAAGTTTACACGTGTAAAGACTTAGAGTCTTGGAAACCCTGTGGAGCAGTTCTACTCCGTCCTACAGGACTGCTAAGAGTTGGAATTGACAGGAATGGGTTTGGGTTTTGATTAATTCTTAGTACCTAGTACTGTACTTCATGATTCTTCACTCATTCTTTTCATTCTTGCAATGACTCCTATAAGACAGACAACTCAAATAGTCTTAATTTTCAGATAAGAAAACAAAGAGAGATGAAGTAGCTTGATGAGGTCACTCAGTTTACAGGCAGTGGGGCTAGAACAGAAAGAAAGGCTCTCGGATCAGTGCTCTTCATGTAACCAGTCCTGAAATGACTTTCAGATGAGGAGATTTCAAATAAAAACAGTGTCAGTGAAATAGGGAACAAGGATGGAAGGGGTTAGACGAGTTAAATGTCAAAAGCACTCTTCTCCAGTGGCATCCTTTGACCAAGCAGAGAGAGACACTTGTGTGCTGGTGAGACAAGTCCGACTCTTAGCGACCCTACGGACACTAGCTCCAAACCCTGCTCTATCCTGAGCCACTCTCACTGCCTCCAACACACCTGTTCCCATTACCCCAGTTACTGTGTAAATCTATCTTATGTGGGGTTTTCCTCTCTTGTGCTGTCCCTCTGCCCTCCCAAACATGATGTCCTTCTCCAAGTACTGGTCCCTCCTTGCAACATCTCCATATATGTGAGACAGAGCTTCAAAATCCTAGCCTCCAAGGAGCAACTTGGTTTCACCTCTTCAGGGCAGACCTATTTGTTCTTTTGGCTCTCGATGGAATGTTCAATACTCTTCTCCAGCACAACCTCAAATGCATTGATTCTTCTTTCACCCTTAATAATTGTCCAACTCTCTGACACATAGCAAGCAATTGTGAAGACCATGACCTGGATCAGGTGTAACGTAGTCTCTAGACCAACATCCTTTTACTTCAGCATTCTGGAGAGGTCTCTACCAGAAGGTTTTCCTAATACAATTCATCTTTTGATTTCCTGACTGCTGGTGCCAGGAGTGCTGACTGTGGAACTGAGCAAGATGAAATTGTTAACAATCTCACATGCTTAGGGTATGGTAAAGTATTATCACAGGCTCAATTTCTGGCCAGTTCACCTTCTAGGTAGCCACTACCCACATGCCACTGGAGGCTTATATGTCACTCTAATGCTAAACAGATGTTTAGCAGAGTTTCTAGACCAAGATTAGGAAGAAAGATCTGAAAATCTACTTCAGAAATACGAATCGAGGAAAATCCTGTGGATCACAACGATTCCCTCCCATTGCACATGGGACTGTTATGTCAGGAGTGACATGATGGCAGCTGACATTGCAATGCCACCCAGAATGATAGGGGTAGGGGATGGGCAGAAGAGACAGTTCCTCTTAAGCTTCTCAGAAGACCCTTTAATGTAGCAAGAGAATGCCAACAGACAAAACCTTGTCTAGACATTCTGCTATGTCGTAACCCACTCTGTCTTTGGTAAATGAAGTGCTTCCACGCATTATTATTTCCAGGAGAGATTCTCTAGATCCGCTACTCAATTAACACACTCTCATGAATTTTCTCTCCTTGCATGTTCCTGTGATAAAAATGGCCTGCTCAAGAGGCAAAGAAGGGCTTGGACATCAGTCATCCACTGTCTGATTTACAAATAAGGAAACTGAGGCTTACATTGGGGAAGAGATGGGTCAGAGTCATCCAAGGATCATCTCAGTGGGAAGGTCTCTGTTTAAAGAATATATGAAGTCATGATAAAAAACTAGATTTAGCCTTTGTATCCAAGGGAAAAGCCCCAATACCAGGATGTATCATTTCAAGTCCCACCTTCTAGATGGGCAGAACAAGCTTGGGGAGATAGTGGCTCACCCTAGGCCAGCCTGCTTATAGGATGTAACCCTGGGGAACAATCCCTCACTCTCCAACTTGAGTTCAGTGCTTGCCCTGGCTGATAAGACTCTCCCAGAGCTGGCTCATTTCATCCTCACAACACCTCAGGAGGAAAGCATGTCATTCTCACTTTACAGAGGAGGAAACTGAGGTTCACAGACATGAAAGGAGAGTCAAACAGATGGCCAGTAATAGTACCAGGTCCTAGAGTCACTGCTCAGGCAGTCAGTCCAGCCTGTGCCCTGTGTACCCCGCTCCCTGGCCTGCAGGCTCAGCCTGCTCCTTCCACAGTGCCCCCAGAGGTCTGCACTCCAGATGGGGCTGCAGCCTGCCTTCCTGTTGAGGGCACCTTTTCTTCTCCCCAGGCTTGGGCTCAGTCTATATTTAACCTTCCCATGTAGATCTCTCACCTCCCAAAGACAGTCCCTCAGAGCAATAGGAGTGAGGGGACAGAGGGCTCAGAACACCTCTAAGCCATCTAAACCCCCTGCTCCAATAACCTCTGTCCCTCAAAACAGGCATTAGCGTGGATGTTCTGGAGCTTGTGGAATCTGTATGCTTTGTCCTCCATGGCAGCAGGCAAGGAGCTCAGAAGTCATAGACATTCTGTGCAGTTATCAGCCCATATCTGGCCTGCTATGAATTTCAGTTCCGAAGAAGCAGTGTGCAGGGAGGGCCAGCTGGGAAGAGCATGCTGCTGGTCTCCCCAGTCTACACAGTGAATGTTGCCCCTCTAAGCTCGTGCACACACTGTGACTCATGTCAGCCGCTCATAGCTGGATGAGGCCAGTCAGAGCAGCTGTCACCAGTGAACTGCTCACCGGTGAGCAGTGGATGGACGGTTAGAGAGGGAAGGGTTGGAGCCATGTCCAGAGTTAGGTCTTCCCATCCCAAACCCAGCCCTCCAGGCCGTGGGGGAGAGTAACAGATTGAGAGAAGCTGCAGAGAAAAGGGATTCATGTCCTTCCAAAGTCTGTCTAGTCTCTGATGGCATCTGCAAGGCAGTAAGGAGACTGTGCCTGCCAAGCCTTGGGACAACTTCCCACAAACTGATAACCCCAGCTCCGGATGGGCAGCCACCTTGCTGGAACAGAACAGACTTATGCACTCCTGTTCCTGCCGGTCAGGTGCTCAGCATACTTGCGCTCGTCCCCTGCACCTTCTGAAATCCTCAGAATGAAGCTTTCTTCCCTGCACTCAAAGGCTCACTAAGGGTGGGGTCCTGTCCAGGCAGCGATGCATCTGGCTTACAGTAGGTGCTCTATCGGAGCTCAGTGAGCAGAACTGAAGCAATAACCCTACTTTTCATGTCACATCTGGAAGGCCCCATGGTTTCTGGTATGTGTCTTAGAAAGTATTGTGAGGATACTGTGAGGATCAAATACAGTCAGAAGGAACTGTCTTCTGTGACCTTGGTGGTTCTTACTGTCCCACTGCCCTTTGTACAGCATTCCTTCTAAGTGCCAGTTTCCAGGACATGGGATGTGTCCTAAAGGGGCAATCTGAGGGGCTCTGGCCTGGACAAGTCCAGCCCTACTTCTTGTTCAGCTATTAATTTGCGTGTGTCCCTGGATAAGCGGCTTTCTCTCTCTCTGGTCCTTGACCTTTTTGTTCTTCAGACCAGGAATATGAATGGAACCATCTCTGTGCTTTCTTTCTTTGTTCACAAACAAGTCCAAAGGGGTGAGAGTGGGGAATGCAGCAGGAAGGGTCAAGATTAGACGCTCGGAAGCCACTGAAGACACAGCCAAAAGAGAAGGCTGAGGGCTGCCGGCTCAACCACCTCTGGGACACCTCTGTGAGCTCTCCTGCCTGAGGACAAAGGGACAACTTCTGGGAACCCTTGCTATGACTTTAAAAGCACCAAGGTGGCCTCCCATTCAACTCCCTACTTTTGCAAATGCTGCATGTTCTGACAAGCTGCTATCAAATTACAAAGTCAGCAAGGCTGGAGCCTTTTCCTCAGGGGTGGCTGTGTGGATCAGCAGCATCCAGCAGAGTTCCCATAATGCTTTCCTGAGGCCCAGCTTTCCCTGTTCCTGGCTAATTCTGAGTCTCAAGTGGCTAAGTGGTAAGGAGGTGTACTGCCAACCGAAAGATACATGGTTTGAATCCCTCAGCTGCTGTGAGGGAGAAAGATGAGCAATCTTCTGTGTGGTTTACTGCCTCTGAAAACCCACTGAAGGGTCAGCTAGGAGTTGGTTCCAACTCCACATTACATAACAACAGCAACCTCTAGGATGCTTATGTAACGCTGTCAACGGCTTGGACTGATGTGTGCACTCAGGAGGGTCCTGAATTCTCCAGATGGGAGCTTCTGAAAGGCATGAACTCTTCCCTTTCAAAGAAAAGGGCCTGGGACTAGTTCTGCCATTTATTTGCTATGAGGCCATAGGCAAGCCTGAACTTCAATTTCCTTAAGTTTGAAGTGGGGATAATAATGTTTGAGTGAAGGAGGAAACTCGATAATAGAAGACAAGATCCAACAGCTGGGAGAGACCCCAGACTCAGTAAAGAACCTCTGTCCTAAGGTTGGAGGGGCCCTGCTGGTGCACTGCTTAGTGCATCTGACCATTAACCAAAAGGCCAGCAGTTTGAAGCCACCCAGCTCCTCCTCAGGAGAAAGATATGCCAGTTTGATTCTATAAAGATCCACAGCTTTGAAAACCCTAGTGTTGCTAAGAGTCAGAACCAATGAGACGACAGCTGGTTTGGTTTTGGTTGGTCTGAATGTCTCGGGTGAACAGTCCAACCAGTGACAGCCCTTTCTCCTCCTGGTACCAGGGGCATTGCTGAGATCCACGACAGGAGCTCTCTGAGTGCCTGCAACAGCTCAAAGGAAAGATTCGTGCCCTGAGACGCTGGGACACTGAGGCAAAGCTGCCCTTCCTGGAATTACTTTACAGTAAATGTGCTGCCTGTGGGGACCTGTGGCTCGCTCCTCGCCTCTGACAGACTCTGGAGAACTGGGGAAAACACTTCTAAGTAATGCCAGGCAGGGGAAATCAATGAGGTAAAAAGAATAAGCAAGACCACCCCTGAATCACCGACTGGCTTCCTCCAGGCTCAGCAGTGTGAGGATACACTGACCAGGACCATGTGTGTTATTAGGTTTTCGTCCAGATTTTCTCATTAGGACATGATTCTCTGCATATCAGATGGCAATGGGGAAGATTTTTTCATGCTCACCTACCCTATAGGTGAGGGAGTGGGACACAGAGGTATATGGTCACACAGGTAGGTAGCAAACTCAGGCCTGACCCTGATCGTCAACTCCCAGTACACATCCTCCTCTTCCTCATGGTGTGTGTGATGCTGGAGCTCAGAGGACAGTGCAGGCCTTAGCTGTGCTGGGTAAAATCCCAGCCCCCACATTCTCTCCCAAGACTTTTGAAAAGGATTACTTTCCAAAATGTGCGATAGGTTCCTATGGCAAAGGGGAACAAATTTGGGTTATGCAGATGACACATGCCTGCTTGCTGAAACTGAGGAGGACCTCATGCACTTGCTGCAGAGGGTCAAGGACTGCAGCCTTCAGTATGGACTGAGGCTCAATGTCAAGAAGACAAAGATTCTCACCACTGGACCAACTGGCAGCGTCAGGATGGACAGTAAAGAGATTGAGATTGTTCACAGCTTCAGTTTGCTCGGCTCCACAGTCAACACTCTTGGCACCAGCAGCCAGGAAATCAAAAAATGTATCACCATGGGAAAGTCTGCTGTTAGGGACCTCTCTAAAGTACTCAGGAGCAACAGTGTCTCTCTGGAGACTAAGGTGCACCTGATACAGGCCATGGTCTTTGCAATCGCTTGTTATGCATCAGAGAGTTGGACAATGACTAGGGAGGATAGAAGGAGAATTGATGCCTTTGAGCTATGGTGCGGGAGAAGAGTATTGAATGTACCATGGACTGCCAAGAAAAAAAAACAGATTCATCCTGGAGAGGGTTAAACCAGGCTACTCCTTGGAGGCAAGGATTCTGGGGCTTTGTCTGACATACTTTGGACATATTGAAAGGAGAGACAGGTCCTTGGAGAGGGACATCATGTTTGGGAGTGTGGAGGGACAGTGCAGGAGGGGAAGACCCTCTATGAGGTGTATTGATTCAGTGACTGGGGTAATTGGGATGGGTGTGTCGGAGGCAGTGTGATTGGCACAGGATAGAGCAGGGTTTAGGGCTGTTGTACATAGGGTCGCTGTGAGTCGCAAACAACTCGACAGCACATAACAACAACAACAACATGCTACCCAGAAGTAAATAATAGTAATATTTTTTTTAAATGGCTGTAACAGGTTGGTCACGGGCCTCCAATGACCATGAAACCATCACTGGGATCCTTCTGAAGGGTATAGGGACTCTGCCTGGACCATGAATGCACACAGCGGGGTGTGTGCACAGGCATGTGGTCTGGGGATCCCTGACTCCCGTGACCATGCCAGGGGCAGACTTAGGATGTGAAACCAGAGCACTAAGCCAGCAGCCCCTCCGTGGTCTCGAATCTGAAGGCCTCCAGGGAAAATGTACACATGAAAAGTTGGTGGCGATTCCTACCTCTTGATGCTTTTCTTTGGTGCCACTGTTAGTCAGCTCAACAATGACCTGGTGGATATTGTTAATCAACTCTACTAAGACCTGAGGTAGCCATCAAGTCAACTATGACTCACAGTGACCCTATGAACAAAAGGCCGAAACCTTGCCCTCTCTGGTGCCATCCTCACAATCTCTGCCATTCTCAAGCTCACAGTTGTTGTCACCATTGTGTCAACTCCTATCCTTGAGGCTCATCTTCTCCTTTGCTGACCCTGTATCTTTCCCAGCATATCTTTCTCCAAGGACTGACAACATTCTCAGTGTATGTGAGATGAAGTTTCACCATTCTTCCTCTAAGGCACACCTGGGTCACACTTCCTCCAAGGCACTGCCAACACCAAAATTCAGGAGCATCAGTTCTTTTTCAGTCTTCTTTATTAATCACTCAACTTTCACACATAGTAAAAGCAACTGAAAATACCATACAGCTTTGATTAGGTGCACACTTTAGTTTTTATTCTGACATCCGTGCTCGTAAGGACTCGAAAACAGTCATTGACAGCTGATTTACTCACTGCAGCATATCTTTTGTTTTCCAGGTAATGCAACAAAGAGCCACTGAGCTGGGAATGAGGAGGCCAGAGTTCCAGTCCAATTGTTTGACCAGGTTAAGCTCATTATCCACTCTGGCACGGCCAAGCTTACCCCCTCCTGAAAGGGGCTTGCAGGATAGGGTAGGGTAACCGCTGAGTGGTCTATAACAAGACACAGAGTGGGGCTGGTGGGGATTTCTAGTGCAGAAACAGCCAGGAAATGTGGTTTCCCAGTGAGAACACGCGACCTTCCGGAGCCTCCAGCTTGCTCCATCCTAGTTTCTTCCCAGTAATAAGCCCTGACTGGGCATATCCTGCCACTTCCAAGAAGTGCCTCTGCTCGCCTCTCCTGTCCACTGCAGTGCGTCTCCATCCAGCATCCTGGCCTCCATGTGCCGGCTCAGTTTCCAGGATGCTGTGCCAGGAAATGAATCTAATTCCCACCCCCCTCAGCTCCCAAGATGCACACATCCCAGCCGGGGTGGAGGGCCCTCCCCTCAGCAATGTCTAGGCATTGCTTCACTCTAGTCATGGGCCTGAGTGCCCCTTCCCATGAAGTCCAAGTTCAAGGAAGCCCCTGAAGACAGCTTGCTTTCCAGAAAGTGGCAGCCTAACAAGGCACACAAGGATCACTGGCACCTAGTTTGAGTTTGCAACTTTGATAGCAGACCCTTTTTTTTTTTCTGATAAGACACAGTGCTGTGCCAGGCACAAGTCTTGGAGGGTGGAATGTGGGCTGAATTCTTTGTGCCTCTCTGCCTGGTGACATTGAACAGAGGACTCTCTGAACTGTCCATGGAGGTCAGGTCCTAACCCTGACTGGCCAGTGAGGGAAGAAATCCTAAATCTGTTCTGTGGGCAAACTGGAGCTCTGAGAACCCCAGGCAAGAAGTCCATGGCAAAACATATTTCACTCTATGTAGATGCTGTGTCCTCCACAGGGATGTGAGTTGTAGGGGGTGGTGTGTTTGTGTTGCTGTTTGGTGCAGTCAAGTTGAATATAACTAATAGTAACCCTATGAACAGATTAATCCTGTTCTATTCTGTGCATCTTCACCAGCTCTGATACAATTGGATCCATTGTTGCAGTCAACATGTCAACCATCTCAATGGGGAGTTGTCTTCCTCTTTTTCACTGACCCTCCTCCCTTCCAAGAATATCATGCTAACAACATGCCTAAAATATGAGATAGAAAGCTCTGATCCTTGCCTCCGAGGAACATTCCAGTTGCACCTTAACCAAGACATACCTGCTTATTCTTTTGACAATTCATGGAATTTTCAGCATCCTTCTTCAACCACACAAATCAAAGGCATCATCTGTCATCCTTATTCACTGTTCAACTCTTAGATGCATAGCAAGTAATTGGAGAAGACCATGGCCAGAAACAGACACACTTTAGTTTTCAAACTGACATCATTACACTTCAGTAGTTTAGAGAGGTCCCTGAAAGCAGACTTGCCCAATGCAATATATCACCTTATCTTCTGACTGCTGGCTCCAAGGGTATTGATTGTGGATCCATAAAAGACAAAATCATTAAGAGTTTCAACCCTTTCTCCACCTATCATGATGGTGCCTACTGACCCAGTGGTAAGGACCTTGCTCTTGCTGATGTTAAGATGCAATCCATATTGAAGGCTAGTCTTTGATATTCTGCCACAACTGTTTCAGCTTCAGGTCCCCATCACCTTCAGCAAGCAAGGTTGTGAAATGTGCATAATGCAGCTTGTTGATGAATCTTCCTCCAATCCTGATGTCACATTCTTCCTCAGAGTTTAAGACTCATGAATTATTTGATCATCATAGAGATTTAAAAGGTACGGAGGAAGGATACACCTCTGATGCACATCCTTCCCAATTCTAAACCATGCAGTGTTCCCTATGTTCTGTTCAGACAATAGCTTCTTGGTATGAGTATAGATTTTGGATAAGCACAATTGACTGTTCTTTTCAATGTTAGCCATAGTTTGTTGTGATCCACACAGTCAAATGTCTTTGCATAATCAATAAAACACTGACAGACTTTTTTTGGTACTGTCTTCTTTCAGCCAGGATCCATCCAACACATCAGCAATGACTTCCCTGGTGACATGGCCTCTTCTAAATCCAGCTTGAATTTCTGGCATTTTCCTATTGATTTACTGTTTCAGTCATTTTTGGATGAGCTTCAACAATATTTTGCTTCCATGTGATATTAATGATATTGTTCAATAATTCCCATATTCCATTAGATGACCTTTCTTGGGAATGAGAACAAATATGGATCTCTTCCAGTTGACCAGTCAGCTGTGTCCAAATTTCCTGGAATAAACTGGAGCATGTCCAGGTTCACAACTCTTACTTGAAAAATGCCAATCTGTATCCCATCTATTCCTTCTTTTTTGACAGAGTCTTCAAAGCAGCTTGACCTTTTCCCTTTGTTACCACGGACTCTTATTTATATGGTGCTTCCTGGAATGTTTCAGTGCCAACCAGTTCTCTTTGGTACAGTGACTCTGTGTATTCCTTTTATTTTCTTCTAATTCTTCCTAGATCATTCAAGATTTTGTCCAGGGTGTATTTCAACATTGCAACCTGAGGCCTGAATTTGTTTTTCAGTTCTTTCCGCTTGAGAATTGCTAAGCAAGTTCTTCCCTTTTTATTCTCTGACTCCAGCTCTTTGTACATTTTGTTATAATAGTTGCTTTGTCTTCTCAAGCTGTTCTTTGAAATCTTCTGCTCAGCTATTTTACTTCAGTACCTCTTCCCTTTGTTTTGGCTTCTTGACGCTCTAATGCAATTTTCATAGTTTCTTCTGACATTCATTTTGGCTTTTTCTTTCTCCTGTTGACTTCTTGATGGTCTAATGCAATTTTCATAGTTTCTCCTGACATTCATTTTGGCTTTTTCTTTCTCCTGTCTTTGTAATGACGTTGTGCTCTCTTTATCGATGATATCTTTTATTTCATTCCACAGCTCTTGTAGTATTCCTATCATCGGTGATCAATGCTTCAAACCTGTTCTTAATATTATTTTTTAATTCAGGTGGAACAGACATATTTGCTTCTTGCAGAACTGATGGTCTGTTCCAATCAGCATGCAATCTGGTTCTGACTCCTGGTAATGAGTTTCTCCAACAATTCTTTCCACGAGTATGGTCAATCTGATTCTTGTGTTGCCTTTCAGGTGAAGTCTATGAGTAAAGTCACCATTCATGTTTCTTTAAAAAAGTATTTGCTATCTCTAAATCATTGAATGTACAAAATTTATTGACTCTCTTGCCTCATTTCTGTCACTAAGTCTGTATTACACAACTACTATTCCTTGCTCATTCTTTCCAACTTTTGCATTCCAGTTGCTGATAATTATTAATGCATCTTGATTGCATGTTTGATCAATTTCTGACTGTAAAAGTTGGCAGAAATCCTCAATTTCCTCCACTTTGGTTGTTGGTGGATATATTTGGATAACAGTAATGTTAACAGGTCTGCCTTGTATGTTTATGGATATAAACCCTATCACTCACAACATTGTACTTTAGGACAGACCTTGAAATTGTCCTTTTCATTATGAATCCCACTCCATTCTTTTTCATTCCAAGCATAGTAGATCATATGATTGTTTGATTCAAAGTGGTCCATGCCAGTCCATTTTCATTCACTAATACCTAGAATGTCAATCTTCATGTGTTCATTCCATTTAATTTTTGACAACTTCTAGATTCTTGACATTCATAGTTTTTGACATTGCACATTCCATTTATTAATGTTTGTTTGCAGCTGTTTCTCCTTATATTTGAGTGACTTCCCATCTGAGCTTTACCTCTAATACTATAGCTACCTGCCTCTCCCTGTTGCTCATAGAGTTTCAAAGGCATGATATGTTTCAGAAGCGGGTGGCCAATACTGCTTCCTAGACAGTCTTATTCTGCTGCAACCTGTCCACCATGGGTGACCTCTCTGGCATTTGGTATAACAGTGGCACAGTTTCCAGCATCACAGCAATCCACACATTATACCTGTACAGCAAACAGACAGACAAGTGCTGTACCAACAAGAGCAAACAATAAACAAGTAAGCATGCAAACACCTATCTACAGAGTAGTTGGCAGTTTGTGTAAATGTGTACATATGTGGCGGTATATAAGTGTGGGTAGGAACTCTGGCAGCTTGTTATTCTCAAGTGCCATTGAGTTGAGTGTGACTAATAGTGATGTGCTGAACAATAGATCTGAACTTTATTCTGTCCTGTCCTGCACTGTCCTTATCATTCCTGACACATTTGAGTCCATTGCTACAGACACCTGCATCAATTAATCTCACTGACAATCTTCCTCTCCTTCACTGACCTTCCACCTTTCCAAGCATGATGTCCTTTTTCAAGGAATAGTATCTCTTAACAAAATGTCTAAAATATGTGAGATGAAGTTTAATCAACTTTGTCTCCAAGGAACATTCCGGTTGCCCTTTATCCAACATATATCTACTTGTTCTTTTGACAGTCCACAGGATATTCAGTATTCTTCTCCAACACCACAATTCAAATGCATTCATCTCCTAACAACCAACTTGCCCAATGCTAGATGTCTCCCATTATCTCCTGACTGCTGGTACCAAGGGTATTAACTATGGATCCAAGTAAGATGAAAACTGTTCACAGTTTCAATCTTTTCTCTATCATATTGTTGCCTATTGGTCCAATGGTGAAGATTTTTATTTTCTTGATATTCAGATGTAATCTGAATTGAATAGGCTGCAGTCCTTGATCCTCTGCAGCATGGTCTTCAGGTCCTTACTTTCAGCCTAGCAAGGTTGTGTCATCTGAATAACACAGGTTGTTTATGAGACTTCTTTCAATCCTCCTGCCACAATCTACATAAATCCAGTTTCTTGAATGATCTGCTCAGCATATAGATTGACTAGGTATGGAGAGAAGATACAGCCCTGATGAACATCTTTCCTGATTGTAAATTATGCATTGTTTTCTTGCTTTGTTTGGACAACAGGTTGTGATGTGCTGTCGAGTCACCTGTGACTCACAGTGACCATACTCATATGTACAACAACTCTGAAGCCTGCCTTGTCCTGAGCCTGTTTCACTGACTTCGACAAATCTACCACCATTACCCCAGGTACTGTATCAATCTATCTTATCTGATGTCTTCTTCTCCTGCACTGTCCCTCTACCCTTCCAAGTATGCTGTCCTTCCCTCCTGGCTACAGCCATGTGCCCAAAGTGTGTGAGACGGAGCTTCAAAATCCAAGCCTCTAAGGAGAAACTTGGTTTCACTCTGTCCAAGAGAGACTTACTCGTTTTCTTGGTGATCCTGGGTATCTTCAAGACCCTCTGCCAGCACCACAACTCAAAGGCATTGATTCTTTGTCTGTTATCCTTATTCATTGCCCAGCTCTCTGATGCATAGCAAGTAATTGCAAAGACCACAGCCTGGATCAGGCACACTTTAGTCTCTAGACTGACATCATTGCTTCTCAGTACTCTAGAGATGTCCTTAACAGCAGACTTTCCCAATACAATTCATCTTTTAATTCCTGACTGCTGATGCCAAAAAATGTAATTGTTAATAACCTCAATCTCTTCTCCTTCTATCATAGTGCTGCTAATTGGTTCAATGGTGAGAATCTTTGTTTTCTTGATGTTGAGCTTCAATCTATATTGAAGACTACAATCCTTGACCTTCTGCAGTAAGTGCTTCAGGTCCTCTTCAGCTTCTACAAGTAAGGTTGTGTCATCTGTGTAATGGAAGTTGCTGATGAGTCTTCCTCCAATCCTGATGCCACATTTCTCCTCATAGAGCCCAGCCCCTGAATGATCTTCATAGATCAACATAGATTAAAAAAGTATGGAGACAGGATGTATCCCTAATGCACTACTTTCCTGATTTTGGACAGTGTTTCCTTGCTTTATTCTGAGGACTGCTTCCAATTGTCTGAAATGCCCACTTTTCTCAAGGTTAGCCAAGTTTGTTATAATCCACATAGTCAAATGCCTTTGCATAATCAATAAAACACAACTAGACACTCTTCTGATATACTGTGCTTTTATCCAAGATCCATATAATATCCCTGGTACCAAAACATCTTCTAAACCCAGCTTGTACCTCTGGAACTTTGCTGTCAATATATTGTTCTAACCATTTTTGGATGATCTTCAACAATATTTTGTTGGATACTGTTCGATAATTTCTACATACTGTTGGATCACCTTTCTTGGGAATGGGAACAAATACGGATTTCTTCTGGTCAGTTGGCCAAATTTATTGATACAGAGTAGAGGCCTGATAGTAAGGAACTGTGTTGCCAACTCAAAGGTATGCAGCTTTAATCCACCAGCTTCCACGCAGGAGAAAGATAGGCAGTCTCCTCTCATGTGATTTACTGCTTCTGAAAACCCACTGGAGTGTCAGTTCTGACTCAGTGGTATTAAACAATAACGTGTGGGCAGGTTGTATGGGTGTGTATGGGTGGGTGGGTTAGAGTGTGTGTGTGTGTGTGTGTATGTGTGTGAGAGAGAGAGAGAGACAGAGAGAGAGAGAGAAAGATAGGTCTTGGAGAAAGTGCAGCCAGAGTGCTTCTTAGAGGCTGAGATGACAAAGCTTCCTCTCATATACTTTGGGTATGTTGGGTAAGTGTCTGCATGACACTTGTACATATACCAGAGTTCTCTGTACTCATCTCTCAGGGCAAAGACAGCAGGGGATTAACCAGCAAACCAGAATTTGGCTCATGGTAAGCAGCTCTTGGACCATAAATAAAACTAGTGAGGTGAGGAAAGAAGATATTAATGCCTCCATTTTACAGATAAGGAAACTCAGGCCAGCTTCTGTCTCCTGAGGCACAAGGAGGCTAAATTCATGAGCTACCCCTCGTGTACTATTGTCCTAGAACTTTGCCCTTCATAGCACATGAGGCAATGCTGGCTCTTCAAAGGGAAGATGCCATGGATGCTTCCTTCCTACTGCATTAGAGGGTGAAGGTACCAGAACATACCACAGAGGTCAAGCCGAGCATGACCCAGGTCACTGCTTACCTCGGCTGATCCTCTGCTTCTCCCCAGAGAGGATCCCCGGCGTGTCGATGACGCTGATGCTCTCCAGCACAGGGTTGGGCAGCTGGGCACACACAAACCTGCACAGGTAGAGAGGGGATCCATGGTGAGGCCTTGCACTCTGGATGCCCTGCATGAACCCTCACTTCAGCTACTTGTCAGCCTCCCCCGACTTACCTTTGAAGCTCCAACTACCTGTCTATCTCTCTTAATGGAGCCATACAGCTCATAGACAGATGAGTTCCAGTTCTCTCTCAGTCTGTTCAGTCTCCAATATGGGGTTAATAGCTCACCCAGGTAGGATCCCCGAATCTCTTGCTTTTCCACATATTCTGCTCTAGAGTCTCCTCAAAATGTTTGGTCAAGTGCTATTGGGTTCCTACACATGACCATAAAGCATGGCCTGATTCATACATCCCATGTCCTTAGCCGTTCTTGGCTAGCTATATCTTTGTCTTGAGTGACTACAGTTGGCCCTCTTTATGAGCCTATCTCTTATTTATAATTAGATCCAAGACACTGGCAAGAGGAGGAATTTTAAGTTCTGAAACCTGAATATAAGTAACAGAATAAGTAACTGTAGAATTAAGGTGGGTTCAGACCTCATTAACCATGACCTTGAGCAAAGGTACTGAGCTTCTCTGAACGTGTCTTTCAGTTTTGTTTTGTTTTTTAATTTTATTTTATTATTTTTGTGTGAGTGTACTGTCAAATCAGATCTGACTGGTACAGGAGGAGATTGTCCTTCCTTCCCTGGAAGAGCATCTGGTGGATTCGAACCGTGCGCCTCTGGGATTGTAGTTGCAGCTCCTTGCCACTAGGCCACCAGAGCTCCCCGTGTCTTTCAGTTTTAAAAAGAGGAGTCATTCAACAGTTATTGAAATCCTACTCTGTGTAAGATAATAGGCCAAAGGGATATATACTTTAAGGAAGACCTCCGTGGAGACTGAAGACAGGGCCCTACGCTTGTGAAGCCTCGTTATTGATGGTGAATGATATTCAGACGTTGGTCCCTGCTCCCAAAGAACACACAATTTGATGGAAGAGAGGAGGCATGTACAATGAGGTGCATCAAGACCAGCACCAGGAGAGGAGTCAGGTAAAATACTCACGGAGAGTCAAATTAAGAAGCTGAGGGATGACTTCCAGGAGGAGGCCCTAGAGTTGGTTGAAGGAAGAGTCATTCTGGGAATGTTTATTTTGGTGTTTAAATCATTGCTGTTGAGTTGATTCTGACAAGTGGTTACCCCACATATTACAGAGTAGATTTTCCCCATGGGAGTTTCTTTGTTGTGACCTCTATGGAAGTAGGTTGTCAGGGCTTTCTTCCACAGCATCACTGGGTGGGTGGGTACTGCCATCCACTGGTCAGTAGTCAAGGACAGATCCTCTGTGCCATTCAAAGAATTATCTAAACATCACTATAAGGAGAGCAATAAAGACTTATCCAAGACACATTTCTAGTATTATATCCCAGCATCCCAAAACATAAATTAGCAAACCTAACTTACAGCTTTTTTTCTTTTTGGTTTAGCTCTCATTTCTTATATTCTATCGCAAGTAGAAGCCAACACTCTTGGTAGCAGCAGCCAGGAAATCAAGAGACGAATTGCATTGGGAAAGTCAGCTGTGAGGGACCTCTCCAGAGTACTAAAGAGCAACGACGTCAGACTGGAGACTAAGGTGCGCCTGATCTGAGCTATAGTGTTCACAATTGTGTGCTATGCATCGGAGAGCTGGACAGTGATTAGGGATGATAGAAAGATAATTGATGCCTTTGAGTTGTGGTGCTAGAGAAGAGTGTTGAATATACCATGGACTGCTAGGAGAACAAACAGGTTTGTCCTGGAGATGGTGAAGCCAGGCTGCTCCTTGGAGGCAAGGATTCTGAAGCTTCATCTGACATACTTTGGGCATGTTGCAAGGAGGGACTAGTCCTCGAAGAGGGACATCATGTTTGGGAGAATGGAGAGGCAGCGGAGAGGAAGACCCTAGATGAGATGGATCAAGTCAGTGATTGGGGTAGTGGGAGTAGGTGTTTCGGAGACAATGAGGTTGGCACAGGATAGAGCAGGGTTTAGAGCTCCTATACATAGGGTCGCTATGAGTCGCAAATGACTTGACAACACATAACAACAGTAGAAGCCAAAAGGAATGTCTCACTATCTCAATCATGCTAAACTGTCCTGTAATCAAAGGACACAGAAAGGGGAAGGAAAGCTGGCAGCCCAAGGAGATGGAGTTAGGAGCAGAGGTCAGGAAAGGCTTCACAGAGGATGCAAAATGTCAACCAAGGTGACTAATGATGAACAGCATTTGCCAGGTGGCCAGAGGTAAAAGTCAGGATAGAGTGTGGAGTGACTATGTACGGGCGTGTGTGTGTGTGTGTGTGTGTGTGTGTGTGTGTGTGTTGGAAAAAGGACGTACCTGTAGACTGAGAGAAAGAGTAAAGTGAAAGAGCATGCCTAATTGTGGCAAAGAAGAGTGTGAAAGATCACACACAATTCCAGGGCAATGTGCATCACTGGACGGTCAAAAGAACAAACAAATCTGTGTTGGAGGAAGTGCAACCACTGTGTTCCTTAGAGGCAAGGATGGTGAAACTCCCTCTCACATACTTGGGCATGTAGTCAGAAGAGGGCAGTCCTTGGGAAACGCTATCAGGCTAAGAAAAGTGGGTGGTCAGAGGAAGAATCTCAATGAGATGGATTAACAAAGTGACTGTAACAATTGGCTAAAACTGGGGGTGGGGAGCAAGGAGGAAAATGTACAACAATGAATGAATGGAAATCCAAGTTCTCTATAAACTTTCATTACAATCTCAATTAAAAAAACAATTGGCTAAAGCTTGGCAGAGATTGTGAGGATGATACAGGATAGGGTAAGGTTTGGATCTGTTGTTCACCAGGTTGCTATGAGTCATAGTCAACTTGATGGCATCTAGCAACAGCAGACACTACTGAGGAAGTGAGAGTTCAGGAGTAGAATTCTCACCTTCTTTGTGGAAATGTGAATTCAATACCTAACCGTGCATCTCATGCACAGCCCAAATTTGTCTGTGAGAAGAAGCTTCAAATTGTTAATGATGCTTCTCGTTGTTATTGTTGTTGTTGTTACAGCTGTTGAGTATGACTCATAGTGATCCTATGAACAACAGACCTGAATTCTGCCCTTTCCCGTGCCATCCTTATTCTCTCTGACACACTTGAGCCCACTGCTGCAGTCACTGTGCCAATTAATCGTGTTGGAGATCTGTGAAAGGAGCAGATGCAACATAGGGGTGGCTGTGACCGAGTCTGACTTCCACCGGTTTCATAAAGGGAAACTTTCTCCATCAATACAATCCATAGCAGCAAATAGCTGCTAGGTCAGATGTGTCCCATGCCCACCTTGAACCCGAAGATATTTTCACCAATCAATGGATTTGATATTTGTTGTTGACTCATGGGATTTACCCACAGTTGTGGTACCAAGAGTGGAATTTATTTAAAAAAAAATAGGTTGGGGAGTAGAAGATGCAAAGAATATCTCACAATGCAAGTCCAGGTATAGTCCAGCAGTCCCAAGTCAGATTAGTAGCAAAATACAATTCCTTTTGTTTTCCTCAATCATCCAGAAAGGTCTGCCTTGGAGCAATTATAAGTCAGTTTCTCTTTCAATCATGTGGCAAGCAAAACTTTTAACTGTTGCCAACACAAATGCAAGAAGCCTCAGAGTCTCTCCATAGCAATGCCACAGCCTTTCCATTGTTGTCGTGGGATCTCACTCTCACCAGGGTCATGTTCTGGCCTTGCTCTCACCAAGTTTCTCTCTAGTCTTGCTCTCACCAAGGTCTTGCTGCAGTTTCCCTTAAGTCTTGCTGCACAGTGTAGGAAGTGCCCACTCTCTCTCTCTCTCATCCTAGTTCCACAGCTATTGATGATTTGCAAGATCATGTGTTTAAGGTAGCTGGAGACCAAAAAGGGCTAAAGTAATAGATGATAGAAAACCCAACATTTAAACTCTTGCTCTCCTTTACTGATGCTCCATCTTTCCAAGTATGATGATGTCTCTTTCCAAGGAAGCATCTTATCTAGCTTACATGTCCAGAGTATGGGAGATAAAGCTTTGCCGTCTTTGCTTCCAAGGAACACCCTGATGCACTTTCTCCAAGACTTACTTGTTCTTTTGACAGTACATGAAATATTCAGTGCTCTTCTCCAGCTCCAAAGCTCAAAGGTATCAATTCTTCTTCTGTCATCCTTACTCATTTTCTAACTGTTTGATGTGAAGCTGGTGACTGAGAAAACTATAGCCAGAATCAGGCACACCTTAATCTTCAAACTGACATCATTGGCTCTTCAGTATTTTGGAGAGGTCTCTGACACCAGATTTGTCCAAGGTAACACATTTCCTGATTTCCTGGCTGGTGGTACCAAGAGCATTGATTATTGATCCAAGCAAGATGAAATAATTTACAGCTTTAGTCCTTTCTCCATCTATCATGATTGTTGATTGTTGATCCTGAGAGGTTTAAATAGAGCTTTCAGACTACAACAAACTAGGAAAGAAGGCCTGGGTGGTCTACTTTTTAAAAAAAAATATTCTAATTTTTATTAATTTTAATGAAAATTTACGGAGACTTTGGATTTCCATTCATTCCTTGTTGCACTTTTCTCCCTGCCCCTCTCCCCCACCCAGGACACGTTTCTCTTAGAAAAGTAAAGAAAAATTATTTCATTGATTTACAATCCCTCCCCCCAGGTCCACTCCACTGTGCAGCCTTTGTTCTGGACTCCTGTCATGACAATAATACCTGATCACATATCCCTTTTAAACCGTTTTCTCCCTCATCTGTTTCAATGCAGTCTACATTATTTATCCCATCTTTCTCAGTCTTCCCCCAACCCTGATGTCAGTCCTGTTTTACAACAGTGACACTATGCAGTATTTGTCCCTGTGTGACTGACATTTCACTCAGCATAATGTCCTCCAGGGTCACTCATTTTGAATAATATTATATGAGTTCCTTGTTTTTCAGTGCAGCATAGTATTCCATTGTGTGACTATACCAGAGCCTCTTTATACATTCGTTTGTTGATGGGCACTTAGGTTTGTTTCTAACTCTGCTATTGTGAACAAAGCCATGATAAACATGGGTGTGCATATATCTGTTTGGGTGGCAGTTATGGTCTCTTGGGGGTATATTCCCAGTAGTGGAATTGCTGGGTCAAATGGTATCTCTATTTGCAATTTTTTTGAGAAGGCACTGCACCACCTTCCACAGTGGTTGCATGGTCTACTTCTTTTTTTTTTTTTAGAGTTACAACTCCAGCCTTATGAGCCTCCTTAGCGTTTTCCACCAACTCGGGGAGCAGAAACTTTCACAGGCTTCGCAATTTTTTGTTTAGGCGCTGCTTTTGTGGGAGCCTTAGTAGCAGCCATTGCAGTCTTTTTAGATGCTTGTTTAGCCTTTTTTGCTTCCTTGGCTTTTTTAAAACATTATTATTTTTTTTTTTTTATTTTCCTGCTAGTTTATTTACTAAGCTCAAATACAAATTCGAACAAATTCCTTCAATTCCCCTCACCCTCTTACCCATCAAATTGTACAACCCAATGATTAACCCCCCTCCCCCCCTTGCACATCCACATCCCTCTGCTTCCAGCCTCTCCCACCCCTCCTGGATCCTTATACTCATTTTACAATAACAATTTTATATTTATTCTTGTGGAACTGAGTTCACTCAGCATAATGCTCTCCAGTCCCTCCCAAGTTAGGTAACAATTTACAAAGTTACTGTTTCTGAGTGCTACATAGTATTCCATTGTGTCAATGTACCACAACTTCTCAATCCATTCGTTTGTGGTTGGACATTTGGGCTGGCATCCCAGCTTTGAGAAGTGTGGGCACTGAGCAGCCAGGTTGCTGAGAACAAGCCTCTCGTCTGTATAGTAGTAAAAGGAAGAGAGGCTGGAGTCCTGAAGGTAAGTGAACACAGTGTTTCCAGAAAGGGTGTCGTCAACTGGGGTCAGGGCTACTCTTAGGTCAAGAGATGAAGACAGAATTGGCCATTGCATGTAGTTGTGTGTTGTTGGTCATTGGTGAGCTCCACAGGACACTTGGTGAAGGCGAAAGCCCGACTGGAGGATATTCAGCAGGTAATGAGAGAATTATTCATGGCCCTGAGAAACCACGTGATCTTAACACACCTTCCTAAATTGATATGGTGTTCTCGTGGCTTAGTGGTGA
>NW_006400059.1:1926041-1928296 GCF_000299155.1 Elephantulus edwardii
CACACACACACACACACACACACACACACACACACACACACAAGTTGGATTTTATCTCAGGGCAGCAGAAAGTCAAAGGAGCATTTTAAGCAAGAGAATGATGCAGCCAGATTTGACTATTAGAAAAATCATCCTGTTGGCAGTGTCTAGTTCAGTTCAACAATATTTATGGAGTGCTTGCTATGTCGGGCACAACGCTAGATGATAACTAAAAAAACCTCAAACTCACTAGCACAGGGAGGAGACTCCCTGTCTTTCTTCTGTGGTGACACTGATGGATTCCAACCACTAAGAGGTCTTGCTTATGGGGTGATGAGTGCAAATCTCTATGGACTAGACCACCGAAGTCCCTGAGCTAAATAATAGGCATAGAAAAAAGAAATGACACAGTCCTATTGAAGTATATGATTTTATTGTGCCCGAGGTTCAGTGTAGTCTTTAAATTTTTCAATGAAAAGTGGTATTCTAAATGTCATATTTTAGTTTGAGCCATCTTCCTGTACTTGGTGCCTTACATGGTCATGTGCATGTAGTTGGCATCTGAAACCATGGCCGTGGTTACATCAGCGACATCCACACTCAGCAGAGTGTATGGAGTGAGAAAGAAAAGGGCAATACATGGGCTCAGTGGTGGATGACACTAAGACCATAAGAGCGAGAGAAAAAGGAGTTCGTTCTAAAGGAGACCTGAAAGGGCCTGGCTAGGGAGACAGTCAGGTACCCAAGGGACTAAGAGAAGATGCCGTTGACAGTGCCAAACAGCAAGGAAAGGTTGGGTGAATTAAGGATGGAAAGTAGCCACCACTTTGATAAGTGGGAGGTCACGGACGACCTTGACAGGAACGGCTGTGATGGGGCAAAGCCTTATTGCCACATGCGAGTAGGGAAAGCCAAGGTACCTGTCTGAGAAAGGAAAGTGGGAGAGATGGGGAATCAGGAGAGATGGGCAATTGGAAGGCCTATGGTGGAGTTCATAAGAAGAGACTCATTTCCAGATGGAAGGGAGGAGTCAAGGGAGGCTGAAGTTGTCAGAAGCAGAGGGGAAGACTGAGCAGGTGTCTGTGAAGATGCTCCCAGAGCCCACAACAGTTAAGAGGAGGAGTTGAGCCTTGAGAGGAAAGAGAAGCCTCGGCTTCCTTCCCAATCTGCTGGGGAGGAAGTGAGGACAGATATAAATGAAACATGTTTCTGTCTAAATTTAAAAAGAAATCAATGTAATCCATGAGTATTTCGTTTTCTCAAGAATAGTAAGTTAGGCTTTTTTATACAAAAGAAGGGGCTTGAGGTGAGGAGGAGGGCTTGGCAAGAGGGCAGAGGCTAGAAGAGCTGTCAAGTTCAGGGTGGAGCAGGGACTGGAAGGCAGAGGGCCAACACTCTCTTCGAGGCTGGCAGGAGAGCTCGGAGCTAGTGGACTTCAGCCTCCACCCTGTTCCCTGCTGTCTGCCCTTCCAGTCACATGTGACTGGCAGATCCCGCCTCCAGCAGTTCGTCTCATTTCTACTACCTCAGTGTTCAGTTCTCTTGGAGAAAAATCAACAGTACCTTACAATGTCATCTATGTCCTGATCATACACTCCTCTGTTAAATCACATTCTGACAATCCTCCATGCTTGCATTTTATCTTGTTTTATCAGTCTGGCATATCCTTTTTGACTCTTTCTGTGTAATTTATCATGTAAGCTGCCAGCTTTTGCATGAGCTTCACTCAGCGGTTGCCTGCATCTCTATTTCTCCTGCCCTGCATTGTCACTGCCTCTCTTCATGCCCCTGTCCACTGCTTCCCCAGAGAGCTGAGCCTACACCAGCAGGGGCTTAGTGTCCACTGAAATCTAACAGGAATTCTACCCTTAGTGAGGCACCTGGGAATGTGACAAGGGACACAGCCCTCAGCAATGGCCACATTTCTTCTACAATCAAGGTCGGTCTGTCCAGACCAGGAGACCTGCCCTGGAAATGCAAGATCTTGTATGAGCCAGCTTCACCAGGCTCAACATTTCAGTCACTGAAACTGGATTTTTAAAGAGAGATTTCAGATTAGGTATTCTGTCATTTTAAATGTGCATGCTATTTATTTAGTAACATTTTCACGTATATTTTAGTTAATATTTTTTATGCAGAGTAATTAAAAAATAGTTTGTTAAAGCATGCAACGAAACGTCTCCTTTTCTTTGATCTACTTTCCCCTTTAATTCCACTTCCTTTTTAAATTTTTATTATTTTTAATTTTAATGAAAATTTATAGAAAATTTGGATTT
>NW_006400059.1:1928416-1931249 GCF_000299155.1 Elephantulus edwardii
AGCCTTCATTCTGGACTCCTGTCATGACAATAATACCCAGTCATATGTTCCATTTAAACAGTTCTCTCCCTCATCTGTTTCAATGCAGTATACATAATTCATCCCATCTTTCTCAGTCTCCCCTCAACCCCGGTGTCAGTCCCGTTTTACAACAGTTCCTGAATGTAACCACTGTAAACAATTACAGGCAGCCACCAATTCTTTCTCTCTCTCAGATTAGCTTTACACATTTGCAGGAAGAAATCGGGGCACAGAAAATGTTCAATTTGCATTTTATCGTTTTCTAGATGAAGATACTAAGATTCAAAGTCATTAAGTATCTTTAGTCAGAGCAAACCACTAACTCCCTATCACCACACACCCCTCCTTATTTCATTATGTTTAAAGATGGGGTTAGCAAGACTTGCTGCATTTGATTAATGACATAAGGGCTGTGAATTCTCAGTAATTTGTCCAGCATATAATGGCTATTATAGAAACTCTGTTACGATAATTGTCAGTGTACTATTACATAGAGTACAATATAATATTATTATCAGGATTACACTATTATTCTGAAATGGGGTGAACTGCTGAACCTGTACTCTCTCTTCTAATGATCCCAATTACCTCTTTTTTACTTCAGGATTTTCTCCTTCCTGCCTTTAGCTAGTATAATGCTCCTCAGCTGAATCAGTCACTGTAAACTCAAGGTGTCCAACATAAAATTCATCTCCCTTGGCTCTCATACCTTCCCTCAGAGGCTCCTGCCTCTGTTCCCCCCTGCTGACTCATTCTTCTCCATCATATACTTCCCTCCTCCACCCATCTCTGCATTTCAGCCTCTTGGGGCCATGCCATCTCCTCCACTCTGGTCTTTGCTCAGCTCTAGTTATCAGAGACCATGCTGGAGTCCAGAACCACCTTTCTCAATGCACCTTAACACTATCACTGAATCTTAGATGAGTTCACAGAATAACTTATGTTTCTGGAATAAGCCAAGCACATCCTTAAGCATCTCCCTACCTACCAGGCCCATTTTCCAAGATGTCTCAGCATGGTTCTTCTGTGTCAGTCCTGGGAGAGCATATTCCACCCATGCTTTAAACCCACAATCCCCTCCCCACTGAGGCCCTCGGGAGTTATTGATTTCAAGTCACTAAAAGAAAGGGCAGAGACACTCACCTGTTCAGGAAGGCATTGCCAAAGGCATTGAGTTTCCGGAAAGGCTTTTTAGGATCGACCACCAGTGCATTCCCGGGGATGATTCCCTCCACCTCTCCCTGCATCACCGCGATGAAGGAGTCAGTGGTCGGCTCAGGGCCGATTCTCATGCCTGGGAAGTCCTGTTCCAGCAGGTACCTGGGAGAAGGGAGCACATTTATAATGCAGAATCCTGCTCTCAGAACAACACTCTGTGTGTACTTTAAGACTCATAGGAGGGGGCAGATCAAGCATGGTCAACTTCCAAATCAGCAAGAAGAGATGACTCCTCGCTGGGCAGGGAATCCAAAGAACTTTGTAGGGAAAGTGGGTCTTTACCAGAACTTAGAATCTTAAATTTATTTTTATCTTTGCCTTTATCTTTTAAACTTCTCTGAATTTGTTTTTTGTTTTGGGGCTTTTTATTGAAAGCAAAATTTGGGCTTAAAACAAGGCATCGGTTGAAAGTGATTCCTATATATAGACTGCAGACTTCATAACTAAAGGCAGTGCAAAGGCACTGTAAGGCCTGTACCAGAGACTCTGCTGGCCTTATGCATCTGGTTGGTTATATAATATTAAAAAAAAAACACCCCAAAACCAAACTAGCTTGTATAATACAAATTAATAAAAACTGGATTTCCACTCCAGCCTAGATTTCTGGGCCCTTCTCTAGTATCTATAATCTGTACCCTGCATCCTCCAGGAAACTTTTCTAGAACACATCTACTATGTATTACATATCATAATACTATATACACATGGGTACATGTGAATGCACACATTGCTGTCAGGGTGATGAAAACAGTTAAGTGAAAGGTTGGCAATACAAATCTACCCACAGGTTCTCTGAATGACAGGCCAGGCACTTACCTCTGAAAGGTCACTATCTTAAAAAACTTTACAGAGTAGTTCTGCTCTGTACATGTGAAATTGTCATGAATTGGAATTGCCTCAATAGCAACAACTACATATACACACATACGCACAGAGACAGTCAACATCCTCTCTTCAATCCTTATCCTGTAAAGATGATTGTACGAAAAATGTGAAGTACTTTGTGACACTATCACAACATTATTATTTTAGTATTATGTTAAAGATGTTTTAGTGTGCCTGTGTTTCTTTAACATTTTATGCACTGAAAGGTATACTGTTATGTTCTTGTTAGGTGCCATTGAGTCAAGTACAACTCAGAGTGACCCTATGAACATCAGATCTAAACTCTGAACCCTGCCTTATCCTGGCCCAGTTTCACAATCTATGACACACTCGCGCCCACTTCTGCAGTCATTTTATCCATCCACCTGGTTAAGGGTCTTACCATATAGTATAACAAATACTGGACTCCCTCACATTAGATATGAACTAAGTGTTTCAATTTATGTACAAATTCAACATAAGGTCAGGTTTAGGAATGAAACTCATATATAATCTAGGAACTGCCTCTATCTATGTATCTACTTATCTATCTTGTTTTTCAGACATAGAAGTAGATTGCACACTTTTGATTTTTATACTTCACATTTGGGAGCACTAGTGGCCTAGTGGCAAGAAGCTGAGCTGCAATCCTGAAGTCCCGTGGTTCAAATCCACCAGCTGCTCTGAGGGAGAACGACTGGCAATCTCCTCCCATGCAATTAACTGCCTC
>NW_006400059.1:1931743-1954857 GCF_000299155.1 Elephantulus edwardii
TGAAGATCTTCTCTCACTACTCTAAAGGGCCCCTTTGGCAGTAGGAAACACATAGGCTATTATGGAGATTTATTTTGGAATTTAGATGCACTCTTATTGATTGTGCTTGGCCGTACATGTTCATATCCTTGAAGATGTATCATGGGGGTGTTGCAACCTTATTTCTGGTAACTTGTAACAAATCTCATTGCTATGACAGAAAAGAAATAGGTGGTAAGGAAGTTTATGCATTAACTCAATCAGGCAGGTGAAGAAGAGGAAGAAGTTAGCTTATTTTTGATGGACCTGAAAGTGTGGGGATGAATTTTAACATGCCCTCATGTTTACCCTTTAGTCTCACAGCCATGAAGCTGGTTCTAGACTTGCCACTTGTCATGGTGTGATTTCAGACAGTCGTCTCCCCTCTCTGGACCTCATTTTCTGTTCAGTTAGAAAATGGTAAGATATCTAGGGTACCTTCTACTCCAGAACTCTATGTCCCTGACGTGGAATCCATTTCTGAAGGTTCAGCCTGCAGTCATTCACACTCACCTCACCCCTGCCTAAGAGGGCAGGAGGACTCGTGAGCTGACAGCTCACCAGAACCTGAGATGGCAAATGCCTATCTTTGCTTTTCTGCAGACCCAGACAAGGGGAATGAGACCAGGGATACCTCTTCTCTCTCAGCATGAACTCCACAGTGCCCTCTCAGAGCCGACAGTAAAGGCAAGGTATGAAGAGGATAGTTCCAAGGACAACAAAGACATTAAGGAAGTTCAAAATTGCTATGGGTTGAGAATGGATAAAGAAGAATGCCAGAGGTGGACATATTCCAGGATCCCAGTGGACCAGGAGCTAGGGGACATTGCCCTCACAGACCCATAGGACAGGTCCTTACAGGGTGCTGAGGATCTCCCTCCTTCATTACTAGTTCAAGGGCTCATATTTGTGCTCAGAGGGAATAATATCAAGGAGCCTGCGGAAGAGGTATCATCAGAAATCATCAAACGAGGAAGGGACTCTAGAGATTTCAGTCCAGGCTGTGTGCATGTCACCTGTGGAGGTTTGGATGACAGCATGTGGGCCACACCCAGAGGTTCTGACCCAGTTGGTCTGAGGTGGGGCCCTGGCAGCGGCACGTTACAGAAGCTGCCAGCTGAGTCTCAAGTCAAGCTAGGGTTTGAAACCACTGCTTTAGAAAAAGCCTTCTGTTTCACGGATAATAATCCCTGACAATCAGGAGCATTTCTACATGCCAGATGTTTTACCAAACACTCTGACATCATTTCCGTCACAGTAGCTACTAAGGAGACCCAGGCTTAGAGGGAAGGGTTGGGTGACTCTTTAAAAGAAATGAACAGTTATTGGTATATCTGGCCTGCACTGCTAAATCAAAGGCATCACTAATTGCTCTAAGGGTGAAAGATAGGCAATCTCCTCCCATGCGATTTACAGGCTCCGAAAACCTACTAGAAGGCTAGCCATTAGTTAGGTCCAACTTGACAGCAAGGACAGACAGGTATAACTCAAACCCAAACTCATATTTAACTTTAATCCTGTCCTCTTACTGTGTCATCTACCCTTAAGAAACCATGGCCAAAAGAAACTATGGCCAAGAGAAGCCGGTCAGAGGCCCTGGACCATCGGGGCAGCCTTGGGTCAGAAGCCACGGCATCCACATCAGAGTCCTAAGTCCAAGCCCCACCTCCCTGGGAGCAGTGGTCTTCGTGTACTAATAGGGGGTTGGTAGTCAGGGAGACTTGCTGGCATTTCCTCCACCCTATCCACATCTCTTGTGCCTTCAGGAAGCAATCTGAGTTATTAATGTACTTCATCAACAGCAGTGTAAGCTGGGTTGCTAAGTGATCCCTCCCTTAGGAGCCCACAGAGGAGCTGCTTCTGCCGGCAACCTCACCAGAAGGAAACAGCCACCCCATGTGCAGTGCTGTGATGAGCAGACCAGGGGAGATGGGCTCAAAGCCTGGAGTCCTGCGGGCCCAGGAGGCCACACCAGCCATCCATGTACCCTGGGGGGGGGGGTGTCTCGCCTCTCCTTGCAGGATCCCAGCCCGACAATGCAGGTGTGATTTCCTTTTTTAAAAGCTGGTTCAGGGGGTCATGGTGATTATACATCATAACAGCTGCATGCCCTGCGGTCAGGTCCTGCTTTTTCAAAGCACTGCCTCCTTCGGGGCCTCACTGGCTTCTGACTCCTCACTTCTGTAACCATGGAGGACAGGACCTTCAGTAGGTGCTGAGTCCCTGGGAACCTCAATGTCTTCTTCTTTAACATGAGTGGTATAACAACTGAGGTTTACTCAGCACTCATGATGCACCAAGCACAGTTCCAAACCTTCTGTCGATCATCTCCTCTCATCTCACAGTGACTAGGATGTGAGTACTATGATTTTTATAAGATAAGCACAAAACTGGACCAATTGGTAGCATCAGGATGGATGGTAAAGAGATTGAGATTGTTCACAGCTTCAGTCTGCTCGGCTCCACGGTCAACACTCTTGGCACCAGTAGCCAGGAAATCAAAAAACATATTGCGATGGGAAAGTCTGCAGTTAGGAACCTCTCTAAAGTACTCAAGAGCAACGGTGCCTCTCGGGAGACTAAGGTGCACTTGATACAGGCCATGGTCTTTGCAATCACTTGTTATGCATCAGAGAGTTGGACAATGACTAGGGAGGACAGAAGGAGAATTGACGCCTTTGAGCTGTGGTGCTGGAGAAGAGTATTGAGGGTACCATGGACTGCCAAGAAAACAAACAGATTCATCCTAGAGAGGGTTAAACCAGGCTGCTCCTTGGAGGCAAGGATTCTGGGGCTTCGTCTGACATACTTTGGACATGTTCTAAGGAGAGACAGGTCTTTAGAGAGGGACATCATGCTGGGCAGAGTGGAGGGACAGTGCAGGAGGGGAAGGCCCTCTATGAGATGGATTGATTCAGTGACTGGGGTAATCGGGATGGGTTTGTCAGAGGCAATGAGATTGGCACAGGATAGAGCAGGGTTTAGGGCTGTTGTACATAGGGTCGCTATGAGTCGCAAACGACTCAAGGGCACATAACAACAACAACAACAAGAAGCACAAAACAAAAATACACCCCCCCCCCATGGAGTGTTCTGGGGACTTCATTAGTATAAATATCAAGCGTTTAAGACAGAATCTGGAATTTTAAAGAGGAGGAAAACAAGGCTAGATAATCCGA
The DNA here is from genome assembly GCF_000299155.1 of Elephantulus edwardii. Classification (NCBI taxonomy): domain Eukaryota; kingdom Metazoa; phylum Chordata; class Mammalia; order Macroscelidea; family Macroscelididae; genus Elephantulus; species Elephantulus edwardii. The sequence goes on from NW_006400059.1 coordinate 1,934,941, forward strand.
TTTGGGTTACATGATAGGTAAGTTGTTGTTAGCTACTGTGGGGTCAGAACTGACTCATCAGACTCTCCGCGGGTTTTCACTGGCCGTAAACTGCACGGGAGGAGAATGTCTATCTCTCTCCCACAGAGCGGGTGGTAGAGGCAAAGTGTCCGCCTTAGGATCGGCAGCACACCTTCTTACCACTAAGCCACCAGGGCTCAATAAGTAAGTAGTAGAGCTAAAATTTGAGTCCAACAAATGGATTTGAGAATTGGTCATCTTGACCATCACAATCACTTTCCTTTCCTACCCTGGGCTTCCCTTGGGCCAGAAAATGAAGCCATATGGGATTAGAATAAGGAGTGGGACAAAAAGGCCGCAAAGGGATGTGGTTGGCAGGAGACTGGCCAGGGGCTCAGCCTTGGGGCTCACAATCCAGGAATGTACCTGTCTACATACACATCAACCACAGGGTTCACGGATCAGCTATGCAGAGTGGAGTGCCACACATAAAATCATTGATGACAGGTGATCAGAGACTCCTGGCTCTATAAAGTTCTTCTAGAGACTTCCCTAGCTGGGATTTTTTTTTCTTATTTTCAGAGAATAGATTTGGATTTGGGAGATCCAATTTCTCCATGGCTCTGCACCAGGAGTTGGAGGGTGGCCTGATCTAATGCATTCTTAGATGAGTAGCCCTGAGCAGGACCCTGCAGAGAGTGTGGAAGCGTGGATTCTGTGGCCACAGTGGGGCCACCCTAGGCTCCAGGGACCACTGAATCAGAGGGTGGAAAGTAACAATTGTGAGGCTGCCTGGAGAATGTGCAGCCTAAATGAGGCCAAACAGCAGTGATGAAGTGTCTTCTTTACACTCGCCTCTCAAATTCCACCCCAGAGAGAGAGAGAGAAGAGACATGGTGTGCTCCATGGATGAACAAAGGCTGACTCTTCCCAGCTTAACAGGGGAGCCACAGAACTGCAGCAGGAGGCGGCCAGGCAGGGGCTCCAGGCTGGGCCTGCTGTCCTACTGCCTCAGCCAAACCCACGTGACCCTGAACCTGCTGACAAACCTGAGTCTGAAGAAACAAAGTCTAATCGAGGCCACCCCCGAGCCCCTTGGAGCACAGTCGGGCCAAGCACAAAATCCTGGGCTGGGTAAATTCTCAGGGACATGTGGCCACGGCTCACAGCCCCAAGCGCCCTTATAACAAAGCCACCACTGTGTCCAGAAAGGAAAACCTATTGAGGAATCGCATGCATTGCTTCTTTATGAGACGTGATAAAGATCGCTTCTGTTGCCAGGCAAAAACATTCCCAGAGCAGCTTAAAAAAAGAAAAGTTAATTCAAGCTTGGCTGGGGACAGCTGAGATGGGGCAGCATGAGAATAAAGAGGGGCAGGGCAGCTCCTGAGCACCTACGCTAGGCAGACCGTGTTCTGATACCTTTATCTACACTAAACCACCGCAAAGAGGCCAGCAGGCTCTGCAGGATGGTGGCATGAGTTGAATTTGCTGTTGATGAGATTGAGACCTAGGCTGCCCAAGTTCAAGGACAAACGGAAATATGTTGTGGACTTCTGGAACCTTTTCCCTGCCAGTCAAAATCCAAATCCACAACCAGCAAGTCAGTCTGACTCAGAGCAAACAACCAAACATCCATCCAGTCTCCAAGACTGTGAAACTTTACTGCAGGAAACCGCCATTTTTCACCCTCCAAGGAATTGGTGAATTCATACAGCTGACCTTTTGGCTAGCGTGCAACATGTAACCAATCACACCACCAGGACCTCCTTTTCCCTGCCAAGATCTGCTAAATAAATCCCATATCCTCCTGAGCAATGTACTGCCTCTGGAAACTCGCTGGAGGGTCAGGTATGGGTTGGTTCTGACTCAACAGTATTCAACAACAACATAACAAAGAAAAATATATATATATATATATATATATACACACACACACACATAGTCTCTCATATCCTCGCTTCCAAAATGACAAAGGAAAAGAGAAACAATGGTTGTGCCAAAACCGGCCATGGCCACGTGTAGCCCAGTTCATAATTCAAAATATAGTAGAGGCAGCTGCTGCCATCAGGGACATTTCTGAAGTGAGTGTCTTTGGCACAGATGGGCTTCCAAAGCTCTGTATGAAACTATACTGTGTGTGAGTTGTGTCATTCACAGCACAGTGGTGAACCACTGTCCTCATGAAGACCAGAAGGACTGAGCATCTGTACCCAGAATGAGACCTGCAGGGGCTGCCCCATGACCACCCACCAAAGCCCATGCAAGGATTTTATTCCTTAAATGCTGAAGAAAAAATTTATCTGAAAATGGACCTTATACTTAAAAAAAAAAGATAAAAGGAAGTTCAATATAATTCAGATTTTCCCAACAAGGACTGACATTTTTCATATCTTTCTTAAGTAAATGATCTCATTTCATTTCTCTTTTTTTCATGCCCTGTTAGCTGGCAACTTCAGCACGCATCCTGCATTACTGGTGAGCTAAGCATCTAGTGTCTGGCTTGGAGCCAGGAATCCTAATGCTTCTTTGCACTACCCAGCTCATCTAGCCCACAGTGGAGTGCTGACCTCTTTGCTGTCCCAGCGTGGAAGGGTGCGGGTCCATACACAGTGCTCTGGACTGGGAAAGTGCCTAGGCTCAGTTGGGAAATATGCCTTCACGAGTGCTCAGTAGCCTTAGGTAAGTCATCTAAGAGGCCTTTGCCTTTGTCTCATAGGTTGATTAAATGGACAGAATGTGTCTCTCACTACTTCAGAGGGATAATCCACTGTTATTGAGTTATTTTGGATTCATGGCAATCCTACAGGATAGAGTAGAACAGACCTTCTGGGCCTCCAAAGCTGTGAATCTTTTCAGAAAGAAATTGCCTCCTCTTGGTGTTTGAACCACTGACCTATGGGTTTGCAGCTGAGTCCTTACCACTGTGCCACCATGCTCGTCCTCAGAGTGATAACCAAAAACCCACGGCCACTGGATTTATTCTGACTCACTATTGGGTTTCAGAGGCTATAAATCTTTATGAGGAGACTTCGCATCCTTCTCTAATGTAGCTACTGATGGGATTCAAACTATTAACCTTTCGGTGAGCAGTCCAACATGCTTTCGATCAATGTAGAAAAATTAAACAACGGTTTAACCAGGCATCAGCCTGTATTGTGTACCTAATCATTAGAGCAAATGGACTGCTACCCTGTAAGAACTCAGCACATTTCTATTTAGTTTCCAAAATCCGGCTTAAAGGGTTCTCTGCACGAAGCCTTTTCTGATTCATCCCCACCTCACCCCCAAATCAGCTGCACTCACAAGTGTCCCTAAAAATAACATAACTCTTAATTTGAATATCTTCTTATAGACTCTAAAGGTATAACATTGCCTGCTTGTACTACGGCTATTCATATCTCCGTATTACAGAGTCAGTTTCTTTAAGCCTCAGGTACTTTTTAGCTTTAAAATTGAATCAAGATAATAACATTTTGCCTGCCATCCTCAGAGAGCATTAGGGAGACCATAAATTACCCCACAGTCACAGACTGAGGCAGTAGATGGGAGTTTTTCATTGGCCAGGGTGAGAGCTATGAGTCAGCTGTGTTCCCCAGAGCAACCTCCATGACTTAGCGCAGGCTCACAGCATGGTGTAAGTTCAGAGGTGAAGTGGATCTAACAGAAGGAGAGCCGGGTGGATTGCCTGATCCCACTGTGTGGCAAGGGCGGACTGCCTGATCTACCAGCCAGCACTGTCTACAGAGTTTCACTTCGTGTTCCTTTTCCAGCCCTCAGAGTATAAAGAAGATCCCTGGGTTGTGGTGTAGTTGGAATATTCTATTGCTAATGAAAATGTTGGTAGTTCAGACCTTCCTGTGCCTTTGAGGGAGAAATATGTGGCAGGATGCTCCTGGAAAGATTATCACCTTGGAATCTCTCTGGGATAGTTTTACCTTAAAGTCTTGTAGGGTCCCTGCAAGTCAGAATCAACTTGGAGACAGTGATTCTGTTTGGTTTGGAAGTACAAAATCTCCATTCCTTACAGACATCTTCCTTTGTCCTTGATTCTGCCTATGGCCAATGCCAAGGGAAAAGCTTATCCCCACCCTCTTTTTTAAATTTTTTAGGAGATTATGTTTATTTCTTTCCAATGTCTATTTCCATTGATCTTAAATGTCTTTTTTTCTTTTTATTAATTTTAATGAAAGTTTACAGAGACTTAGGGTTTCCATTCATTCATTCATTCTTGTACTTTTCTCCCTGCCTACCCCTCACCTCCAATTCACTCTCCTCCTTGAAAAGTAAAAGAAAAACTCTTTAATTATTATGCAGTCCCTCCCCCCAAGTCCACTCCACTGTGCAGCCTTCATTCTGGACTCCTGTCATGACAATAATACCCAGTCATATGTTCCATTTAAACAGTTCTCTCCCACATCTGTTTCAATTCAGTATACATTATTCATCCCCTCCTTCTCTGTCTTCCCTCAACCTTGATGTCAGTCTGGTTTTATAACAGTGACACTATGCAATATTTGTCCTTTTGTGACTGAGATACTTCATTCAGCATAATGTCCTCCAGGGTCACCCATTTTGTATAATATTTCATGATTTCCTTGTTTTTCAATGCAGCATAGTCTTCTATTGTGTGAATATACCACAGCTTCTCTATCCATTCGTTTGTTAATGGGCACTTGGGTTGTTTCTAGCTCTTTGCTATTACGAACAAAGCCACAATAAACATGGGTGTGCACATATCTGCTTGGGTCGCAGGTATGGTCTCTTTGGGGTATATTCCCAGTAGGGAATTGCTGGGTCAAATGGTATCTCTATCTGCAGCTTTTTAAGAAAGCGCCACACTCCCACCAACAGTAAATAATGGTTCCAGTTTCTCCACAACACTGCCAGCATTTGAGGTTTGCTTGAATGTCTTTTTAAAAAAAAATAGTGGTTTGCATACAAAATTCTCATGCATTGTGTTTCACACTACTCCCATCCTCTTGAAGGTCAGAGAAGCTAGAAGGCCTCAAGCTAGAGAACTGAGCTAGAAAGAAAGAGACTGATGAAGCCCCAAGCACAGTGCCTGGAAGAGAACTGGTGCTAGACACTGGTTCTCCCCCTGCTATCGGAGAGAAACTTTGAGATAGTCACTACTTTTTACATACAGTAGTTAAGCAAAGTGGAGTTTAGGAAGATTTAGGGCTGTGACCACTTAAAGTGAAGTGATCTGACTTCACTTAGACCCCCCTAACAAAGTACCTTGGAGGCTTTCATGAATTCAATTGTGTCCTCTCAAAACAGAAGTCATCTTGGCTGGACCATGATTCTTAGTGGTTTGGTAGGATATAAAGATGTAACTCTGTTGCTGTGGTGTACTACTGAATTGGAACTGACCCATGGCTGACCCCTCCAGCAGGTTTTCAGAGACTATAAATCACATGAGCAAAAGAACTCTCAATGAGCTGGATCTATACAGTGATTACAGCTATAAGCTCCAGTATATCAGAGATGGTGAGGATGGTACAGGACAGAGCCGTATTTATAGGGTCACAGTGATATAATTTAGCAGGTATAGAATATGTAATAATGTCATTATCCTCCATAATACTGATGTAGTCAGTCAGTTAATCTTAAAGGGATTAACCTGGTACTGATCCCATGGATGGCCAAAAGAATAAACAGATATGTTTTAGAGAGGGTGCAGCCAGAGTGCTCCTTGGAGGCAAGAATAATGGGGCTTTGCCTACATATTTTGGACATGTTGCTAGGAGGGACTATTCCTTGGAGAGGGTTATGATGCTGGGAAGGGTGAAGAGTTGGCAAAGGAGAGGAAGACTCTCAACCAGGTGGATTGACACGGTGACTGCCGCAATGGGCTCTGGTCTGTCAGGAAGTGTGAGGATGGCACAGGAGATAACAGAGTTCAGATCTGTTGTTCACAGGGTCACTATGAGTCACACTCAACTCAATAGCACCTAATAACAACAATATCCTTACTCAAGTCACAACTCAGATCCAACTGAAGGAGAGTTCCTCTGCAATGTGGCCTGCATCTTTTCTATTGCAAGAGATAAAAGGAGAGCGGTTATCAGAAAAAGGATGGTGGTACCACTAAGAAAAAAAAAGAGCTGGGAATAAAACATATCCTTTGGGTCCAGGTTCTCCACACTGAGGAAACTCCTAGGACCAGGGGAAGATTGATGTAAAGACATATGGTGATCCCCAGAGGATTCTGGAATCATGGATGTTAAAGGCAACCAGGGCTTTCTCCCAGAGTCAGCAGGGAATTATTGCCTTCCTCACAGCTGCTGGTCTGAATTTGTACTTCTAGCCTCCTAAACTGCAATAAAACACATTAATCTCAGTTTATTAAAGCCATTTCTGGTACTCCTGTCATACTAGCTCTAGATCACTAAGACAGCTGGTAAGGAAGTCATAGAACCTGCACTTCCTGACCCAGCCCAGGTTCCTGTGATGGCCCTTCCCCACCAGCAGTGGAAATGAGAGTGAGCCCTTTCTCCTATGAACTGCTTCTTTATGATGAATTCCCAGCACCTAACAGTCAAAGCCGATCCTAGTGTGAAACTGAGACAGGAGTGCAGTTCCTCGGTGCCGGGCCTTCTGCTCTCTTGAATAACACTCAAGTCATGTGAGAGGTGGATTGACAACCAGGTGGATTGACACAGTGACTGGCGCAATGGGCTCTAGTGTGTCAGGAAGTGTGTGGATGTCACAGGATAGGACAGGGTTCAGAACTTTTGTTCATAGCATCACTACAGGTCGTACTCTATTTGACGGCACCTAATAACAAAAATAACATATGAGAGGTGAGTGAATTCATCTGGTGATCCAGCAGAGCTGGGCCTGACAGATAAAGATGCTCATTGACCTGAGAGATGGACAAGCACTGAGGCGTGGTGGGGAGGACAGTTGGCAGGGTAGGTCATGCAGAGGGCAGTAGTCCATCAGGAATAGTGTCCATTCTTTCTGGTCCTTTGGCTTTCCAGAAAACCATCTTTTTCAGGGTGGCAAATGCCACACAACCCAAGGCATTGGGAGAGGGATGTCAGAGGTTGATGAAAAATGGTTCAGCCATGGGGAGATGCTTAGCCATCACTGAGAAAGGGTGCAAAGAGCCCTTGACAAAGTAGTGGCAACTGAAAAATGTCAGCTTAACAGCCTGATGAGTGAAGTACCCCTCTAACCCCTCACCCCTAGCAGTCTCACATATGTTTGAGGGTACAAGTTATACTGTAAAAGACCCATGTGACCCTGCAGACCAGCTCAGACTTTACTGTGGAGCTCAGCTCTGCCAGCCATAGGCCCCACACCCGGGGTGCACCACCTCAACTCTGCCGTGGTCAGCATGGGGATAATAACATGTCTTCAAGAAGGTGTGGTCCATGGCGTGAGAATACTCGCACTACTCATACTCTCTCAACCTCTGGGGCAGTCAGCTGTCCAGCTCTGCTGCCCCCTGAATAGAGGTGCCACGGAAAGTGGGCAGCAAGGAGGAGTAACCAGGGAGCCAAATGGTCCAAGAGAGGAGAGGTTCAAGGCCAGATGCCAGAGAGAAATAGTGAGGGAGAAAAACAGCAGAGGCAGGAGGAAAGGCTGCCAGGGCCAGAGGGACACAGAGCTACTGTACTCCAAAGAGGCAGCTTGTGTGGGGAAGAGCAGCCACCAGGCCAATTTATTGTTTATTTTATTACTCTGGGTTGCCGGGCCGTAGGCCAGGGAAGTTATTTCAGGCAGAGATCACAGCACATTAATTAGTTATTAGAAAAATGTCCTTTTCTTTATGCTTTTCCTGAGAGAAAACAGATCCTGTGGTAAGCATATAAAACAGAAGGTGGATGGGACACTCAGGAGGCCGAGGGACAGCGGGAGAAGTAAATCTGCTTCTGAGGGAAAGGTCTGAACCTGTGAGAGGCTGGGCATTGCTGCACGCAAGGCAGGAAGCAGGACAGGAGAGGGGATAGAAACTGCAGAGACCTCAGCCCACACCGCTGCTCTGGTAGGAAGGGGGAAAGGCGGTTCTCTCTCAATTCACCCTTTTGGAAAGTAATTGGAATACATGACTACTTGAAAAAATAAACAAACAAACAAAAACCCCTCTGTATAATAACTTTAACTTCTGGGAATCCCTAAGAGCATAACAGTCCAATAAATGAGACAATATTATATACTCAGACAAATCCAGAATAATTATAAAATAGCCCAGAATTAGAAACAATCTCAAGTATTCCAAGTAAAAAGGTTGAGGAAATGAATCATTGCATATATACAGGATGAAATATAAAGCTGTTAAAAATGTTTTAAAAATGTGCAGATTCTATGGGAAATACTCATAATCTCAGTAAAAAAAAATCAGCACACAAAATGATAGAGATGGTATGTTCTCAACTGTGTTATAAAACAGCTGCTAAGGTCCAATCTTGTAAAACATAATGCAGCATGATAATGATTGTATGAAACAAAATGTGAATGAAGAATAGTCTGAAACACCAATATATGTGAACTTTGTCAGCAAACCAATTAAAAACACCAAACCAAAAACAGCTGAAGAATTATGCTCATTTTAGCTATCGAGTGGATTCTGACTCAAAGGTAGAATTAACCTGTGCCAGAGTTTTCAAGGTGACCTTTCAGATCAAGAAACTTGCCTTTTAAGGAGCCTCTGAATGAGTTGGAACCACCAAACTTTGAGTTAGAAGTTAAGTACTTAGCCATCTGCACCACTCAAGAACTCCTGGGAAGATACACACATGTATAAAGGTTTTCTCTGAGTCATGGGACTATGAATGATTTTTCCTTCTTCAAATGTATTCTTTTTTATATGTTGCAACTTGAAGAAAAAAAAAATCAAATAACTGGTCATTGGATTTAATGAGAAGGAAAAGATGTAATTAGGGTCTGGAGGGTTCTACTTCCTGTATTCCCCCAGGGGAAGGCAGGTTTTTATACACAAGCTTAATCCAGTTATTGACATAGGTCAGTGACTGTGGGTGGGAACAGCCTTAAGAGAAAGAAAAGGTATCTGTCTCCACTGGCCTTCCTGTCTCTCTTAGATAAGGGATAATCAGTGGCAACTTAAATGCATTTTCTTAGATATAGTTAACAGTCTGAGATAACTCAGGCAAAGCCAGGAGAGAATGTCTCAGACAAAAGGCATTTAAACTTGCTTGAGGATCACCCCTCAGGGTCATTGCTCTCCTCTTGATCCTTTGTATTCTTCAAATATCTGCTGGAAACCTCCTCTAGGTGAGATCTGGGGCTAGGCCCCAGAGATGTTAAGTAAGATGGCTGCCTTATACATGCTCCTGTTCTAGGAAGGAGGCAAGCCAAAAAAAAAAGTGCTCAGAGTTACAAGGTAGGTATGTCCAGAGAGCCAGGGAAGGGCAATTTAGAAATGGTTTGTAATGTCTGTGGAATATAATGCAGACCAGGTAGATGACAGAGATTACAAAGAAAGCCTTGTAGAGGGTTTAGGTGACTCTGAATTACCTTTAAATTAGTCTTTAATAATATAAAGGACATGGATTAATTTGCACTTTAAGATCCCAGGAGAAATCTTGTATGCCCTAAATTGCATGCAGATTGGGGTGTATGTGCACTTTTCTAAAGATAGTTTCATCAGATTTTCAAATAAGATCCTGACCAAAATGTCAAGAATGAATGGACTGCAAAAATTAAGAGCCCATGGATTAAAACTTAAGACCAATCTAAACTATTCAAAAGCCAACAGGCCTACTGTCCTGTAGATTCTCAATTTTGCACTTCTTCAGAAACAACTTTTACTCCCAAAACTGGTGAGCCCAAAGCTGCCAGCTCCACAAGAATCTCTATCTGGTGCGCTGTTTGGACATGACACTACTTGCTCAAAAGACTAGTGTTATGAACTTAGCTTTAGAGAAAATGAGTACCTTCCCAGACCTCAAACTTTTTGACTGTTTTCACCAAACTAAGCCTGGTATTTTGCATGTGGTAAGAACTCAAATATACATTGAATGGAAGGGGAGAACTCTCAATTTGATATCTTCTGCAGGTGAAGAGTACCTTGAAGTGGGTGGGCCACTGAACTCCTTCTCACCATAGAATCACATTCTCAACACAGAGAGAGCCTGTAATTCAGTAACTTGGCAATGGCTGTAAATGAGGCCAAGGGAGATGGCTTATCCTTGGTGGCTGTCTGTGCTGAGGACTGGGGAGAGAAGCCACATGAAGGTTCAGATCACCCTGATAGATAATATACTCATCCAGGTGGTTCCGACTCATAGCAACCCATCACCCAGTTTCCAACGCTGCAAATCTTAAGGGGAGCAGTCTGCCCATGTTTCTACCTTTGAGTGGTTGGTGGAATCGAAACACCAGAGACTCTCAGCCTTTCGGTAAGCAGTGCAACATACCATATATGCACCTCTCTAACTGTAAATGGACATAATGACTTCTTAGGGATCTCTTCTGTATTTAATGGAAATGGATGACTCACCACCAAAGTCACAGGCATTTAGCCAAGCATCTCCTCATATATATTCAGGGCCTGTATCCAAGTATGTCTCTTATCTAGTTACAAAGATTTGGACAATACACCTCCCCTCTCTATCTGACTTGCAAAACCAGGGCCGGATGAGGTAATGGTCCTTCTGAAAGTAATTTCTCGTTCAAAAAGTCTTTAATATGTTTATTGACGCATTAAGATCAAGCAAGGAAAAAGTAAAAGGATCCTGCTACTGCCCAGTCTCTACACAGTAGGAGCTCTGTCCCTCGAAAGGAGATGACAGAAGGGCAAGTGGCAGCACCATGCAGGAAGCCCAGGGTCCCAGCCCACATCCATTCCCAAGCCTTCTCCCCCAAGAACACCTCAAGTGTAGCTGGAAAAGTCTCTGAGGCTGAGCTCTTGGGAATTGGCTGAGGGTGGGAAGTTGATGTCCCTGGCTTGGGATAGAGACTCCATCAAAAAACAGCGAGGCTGAATACCACTCCCACCAGCTTACAAGACCAGGAGTTCTTCCTCTTGGGCCTTCTGGACTTCAGTATCCCCATCCATAAATGGGCAGAATAGGGAGGTGTAGAACATTTATATTTGACTACTGGAGCCAAGGGCGAAATACAGTGGAGTGACAGCGTAAAGATGAGGGAAGAGGACTAGTCAAGAAATTGTAGGATAATATTTGACACAGACATAAGGATTTTCCCCACCCCTAGAACTCTTTTTTTTTTTTTTTACCCCTAGAACTCTTAACTGAAGATTCTGCTTGTTCACATGCAGAAGCGGGGCACCAGAGTTTATTAACGTAGGGGAAAGTAGTGGACAGTAGGGGTGAGGTGAAGTTGCTGGTTCTCTTGGGCCCACTCACCTGATGAAGGTGGTCTTCCCAGTGGAGTACTGGCCCACCAGGAGGACCATGGGCTTGTTGTCGAAGTCAGCATCCTCCAGGGCTGGAGAGTGAAACTCATGGAAGCGGTAATGTTCCTCCAGAGGCAGCAGCTTGGTCTTGTAGAGTTTCTTAAGCCCCTCGCTCACCGTCTGGAAGACCTCGGGGTCTTTCCTCCGGCGATCGTCGGTACCCAGCCAGCTGAACATCGCAGCCGCCGCTATCCACCGTGCAGTCCCAGCAGAAAGGAGCGGGGCCCCTGATCCTCACCGTCCCCGGGAAGGTACACGCAGAGCCGGCCCACCAGGCTAGCAGTCGCGCCTCCGCCTCACCGGAGCGCGAGGATCAACCGCATCATGGCCCGGGCGCGTCGCTTGGGGTCCCTAGAGCGACAGAGCGAGCCCTGGAGCGAGCTCGCCCTCTGGTCCTGAGTCGAAGCCCTTCTTCATCCAGTTCCCAAGACCCGAGGGCAGAAAACTAGTATGTGTGGAGGGAGGAAGACAGGTTGCAGTCTCGGAAATTAAAGTCAAACCTGCAATTAAAACTGCCAGATGACAGCGTCCCCGATTTGTCCCCTCGTCCTCTTCCAGAAAGCGGCTGCAAGATGCTTAGGCTCGGCTCGGGCCGGGCAGGCGCGGGCGCGGCACGGTGTGCAAGCAGCGCAGCATCCACAGCAGCAACCTACAGCCCCAGGCGCAGGTTTAAATGCTAGCGGTGCAGGAAGCCGGCTCGCAGAGGAAGTCCCCGAGTACTGGCAAGGCCCGGGCGACCCAAGGATGTCCGCGAGGAGAAGCTGAGATGGGCGTCGCCATGTTTGTGGGCAGGAGCTCAGCTCAAGACCCAGCGGCTGCCTGGGAAAGGATGCTGTGCTGAGTCCAGTGGGAGAACTCTGGGATTCCAGTCCTGGCCTCTGGAGGTTTGATTTGAGAACAGCGCCCTCTCAGGGACACCTATGAAGAAGCCAGTAACCCACTCCTTGTTTTCCTTTAGTTTAATGAGATTTGATTCCTTAGGGAAATGGGCACTCCGGTATTTGGGAATATTTTGCTAGGAGCATCGGTATTTGGGAATATTTTGCTAGGAGCATCGAGTGAGATAAAATAACTCAGACCGGCTCTAAAGAACCTTCTTGCAAATGCCTAGAATGGGGTCAAAATTGTTCCCATTCATTCATTCCCAAAAAGTAAAATTAAACTATCAAATGAGCAAAATCCACACAAGTATTGAACCTGTAGTATGTGGCTGACCATTTTTGTCATTATTTACACAAAGTTAACTACAAAAATCAGCACTGGGCAATTCATCCCTGCTGGCGCGCCAATGAAAGCAAGCTCTCCTGAGGAGGTATAAGCACAAGGCCTTGAGACCATAGGGGAGGAACTATTCACTATGTTTGCCTGTGTAATTTGAGCGAGCCTTCACAGCATGGCTGTGGGCTGGAGCTTAAATAGTAAAACACAATAAAAGGGAAAATATTCTAGGTCAAGTAGTAAGCATTTGGGGATACATGGCGAGCAAGAGAAGACTGGTCTAGGGACAAATAAACATCATGGAGGGCAAGATGTAGGTGAGTAGAAAGAAGTGACTGAAGCCAGGAGTGAAAAGCTTTGCTTGAGAGTCAGGAACCTTGAAAAGGGTTGTTGTTGTTGTTGTTGTTGTTGTTATATGCCGTCGAGTCATTTGCGACTCATAGAGACCCTATGCACAACAGCCCCAAACCCTGCTCTATCCTGAGCCAACCGCACTGCCTCTGACACATCCATTCCTATTACCCCAGTCACCGAATCAATCCATCTCATAGAGGGTCTTCCCCTCTAGCGCTGTCCCTCCACCCTCCCAAGAATCATGTCCCTCTCCAAGGACCCGTCCCTCCTGGCAACATGTCCAAAGTATGTCAGACGAAGCCCCAGAATCCTTGCCTCCAAGAAGAGGGTTGTTGTTGTTGTTATGTGCCATCGAGTCGCTTGCGACTCATAGCGACCCTATGTACAACAGCCCTAAACCCTGCTCTATCCTGTGCCAATCTCATTGCCTCTGACAAACCCATCCCGAGTACCCCAGTCACTGAATCAATCCACCTCATAGAGGGTCTTCCCCTCCTGCACTGTCCCTCCACTCTACCCAGCATGATGTCCCTCTCTAAAGACCTGTCTCTCCTTACAACATATCCAAAGTATGTCAGACGAAGCCCCAGAATCCTTGCCTCCAAGGAGCAGCCTGGTTTAACCCTCTCTAGCATGAATCTGTTTGTTTTCTTGGCAGTCCATGGTACATTCAATACTCTTCTCCAGCACCACAGCTCAAAGGCGTCAATCCTCCTTCTGTCCTCCCTAGCCATTGTCCAACTCTCTGATGTATAACAAGTGATTGCAAAAACCATGGCCTGTATCAGGCGATCAGGCGGACCTTAGTCTCCAAAGAGACACTGTCTTGGTGTTGAGATAAATCCATACTGAAGGCTGTATTCCTTGATCTTCTGCAAGTGTTTCAAGCCCTCCTCACTTTTTTTTATTTTTTAATTTTATTTTTGTGTGTGTGTTGCATGTACCGTCAAATCAGATCTGACTGGTACAGGAGGAAATTATCCCTCTAAGAAGAGGGTGCGGAACCAAAAATCATTTCATTACTAATAACTGTTAACATGAACTAAATATAGTATGTGGGGATGTGTGCTCAGGTTTCAGTAAGCATTATCTCACTTAACCATCACAACAGTTCTGTGAAGTAAATAAAATAATGTGCTGCCGTGTTGTTCCAAGAGATGTGGAACTGGCAATGTCTGGCCTAGATGAAGGCAAGAAAAGTAGTCAAATTTTTTTGTACAGTATTTAAGAGCAACTATAAAACCAACCAAAAGCCAATCTGCTTTTTTTCTAAATTAGCATTGCCCAATAGTGTCACTGATAGAATACTCACCCTTGCTAAGGCAGGCAGCTCCCCCTATACTACCTTCCACAGATGAAGAAACTGAGACATATGCTAATGAAGCTGAAAGGACATAACAGAATTGGCTTTGTGTTTTAGAGTGATGATGCTTGTTGCAGTGCAGAAGAGGGAATGGAAGAGTAAAAGACCAGGTAGGAAACCAAGAAATCAGCTAAAGAACTATTCAGAAATTGAGAAGACAGTGACTGTGAGGATGGAAAAGAGATTAGAGTCGAGAGACTTTTAAAAATACACATGTTTATTGTTGTGAAAATAAAGGTAATGCAACATTTGAAATTGAGTGTTTTTCATTTGTGTAATACAATGAAATCAACCTCATTGATGGTTGTGCAAACATTACCAACATCCATTGTCATATTTTCTATCCACATAAGGAATTTTTATTGAGGGATAGAGCTGACAGTTTACTAAACAATAAAGGAGGAAATGAGGGTCAGGTAAGATCTAGGACGACCCTACATTTTCTACAGAAGAGACCAAGAGAGTTGGAAATACTCTACCATCTGTTAGTGAAGACAGAGAGTGCATTTAGTGGATAAAGATGGTGTGGAAAATTATTAAACTCATGGAAACAGTCCAAATGCCCAACCGCAATGGAATGGATTGAGAAATTATGGTACAGTCACACAATGGAATACTATGCAGCATGCAGGAGCAGTGATTTTGTAAATTATTATCTACCATGGGAAGGACTGGAGAACATTATACTAAGTAAAGTAACTCAGTCTCAAAAAGATAAATGCTGTATAAGACCATTATTGTAGAATCAGTATGAGGATCCAAGAAGGAGGGGCATTTAATCATAGACAGGGTCACACAATTTGATGAGTGGAGCGAGAAGGAAGGGGTGGGGAAAGGGAAAGGGAAAGATCCAGGTGAAAAACAATGTATACAAACTTTATGAACTTTGTAAGTAACCCAGGATAAAATTTTTAAAAATTAGAACTTTATGGAATATTAAAGAAGTCCTAAGAAATAAATACATGTAGTGTTCAAGTATAGAAGATTTAATGTTGTAAAGATATGACTTCCAGTTAATGTTAATTGATAGCTATCCACTTTAATTGGCAAATTAGGGGAACAGGAGGGAGAAAACGTGGAGAGAAAAGAGGGAGACCCTCAATGAGATGACCTGACAGAGTGTCTGCAGCTATGGGCCCAAGTACAACAGAGGCCATGAGGAAGGTGCACAGACAGGCAATATTTCTTTCTGTCATACATGGAGACACTGTGAGGCTGAAATGACTCAACAGCAGCTAACAATAACAAGTGACGCAGGAGATGCAGCATTATCTAGAGAAACTCTTGCACATATGCTTAGAGAGATAAGCATAAGAATATTGATGACAGCATTGTTTGTTGGAACAAAAAATTATAAACAAATGAAGTCCTTCACCAAGAAATGGGTAAATCATGCTGTGCACATATAGTATATACTATATAGGTGAAACAGAACTAGAACTACCAAAACATAGTACTGGGTAAATAAAGCTACAGGTAGGTTATTAAGAACATTGCAGTATAAGTTCCTATAGGTTTAAATCACACAGAAACCACTATCTATTGTTTATGGGTACATGTACAACTTCTTTTTTAAAAAAGAAGCAAGGGAATAAAAAACCCAACTCAGAAAATGATGTTCTCTGGTGACTATGAGGCCATGTAGGTGTCCAGGGGTACACAGGGGGCTTCAACTCTATTTGCAATGTTTCCTTTCTTAAGTTCTATGGTAGGTATTTAAGTGTTCATTTATTGCCTTCTAAATCCTTTAGAAACTATCTGATCCTTACACGCACACAATAAAAAAATATAATCAGATATTAAGACAAATTTTATACTGGCTCTTTTACTGTATTTTTTCTTTCTTTTATTCAGTGTACTTTAAGATAACATAATGAACCCCAAGTGAATTTATCACTCAGTTCAGACTAGAAAAATTGGCACTAATTATTCTCCTATATGTTCTTTTTCTTACACTTCTGTCTGCCTCCTCCCTATCCTCAGAGGGAATGACTATCCTGGGTGTGGTGATGTATGTTGCACTTTTGCTGGTAAGTAAATATTTATCTCATATGTATGTAAGTGTTTGTAAAGTGATGCCTTTGATTTGTGATATGTTGTTGTTTTTGATTGCCTGCAAGTTGAGCACAACTCACAGTGACCCTATGAACAAAAGACCTGATGCCCTCTACAACTATCGACATTTATCAAAGTTCATAGAGTTTCCAGAGGTTTGTTGTTTAGGAAGTGAATAATGCTGAATGTCCCATGGACTTACAAGTAACAAACAAATCTTTCTTGAAAGGAATACACCTAGACCACACCTTAGAAGTAAGAATGGTGAGGCTACATCTTACATGCTTTGGAGGAGGACTATAAGAATTTAAGTGGGAGATCCAAGATGGCGGCAGAGGCAGAGACAATCAATGTGGTGAGCTGCGGGAGCAGCAGACCACTCAGAGGAGGGCCACTATGGCCTTCTACAGACCTCTGTTTATTGATAATTGAACAGTTAAACAGTTGATGACTGGTCCTCAGTGACGATCGAGGCTCAACAAAGGAATTAAAGGATTCCCAAGGAGGAATGGATGAGTCTCACAGCTCCATGCCCCTCCTGCAGAGCCTGCACAGCACCACACAGCAGCTGCAGCTCCATGAGGCTTTCACAGCAGGAACCTATGGTTTTCCTCGCCCAAGATGGATGCTGGGTACCAGGCCTCCTCAGGACTGGTGCAGTGGAGCCACCACACTGCCACAAAGTGGACTTGTTCTGGGGAGAATTCTTGGAGCCAGGATGGCGGTGGTGGGGGAAGCGGGCGCCCGCTGGCTGCCCACACGAGAGGGGCTGTGCACCAGCCAGGCACCCGCGTGGGGGTGGGGGGTGAGGAGGGCCTTGCACCCCCCCCACCTGCCACCTGTGCGGGAGGAGCCACGTGGGAGGTGGGAGGAGCCACGTGGGAGGCGGGAGATGGGATGCTCGCCTGTCACCTGCAGGTTTGGGTTTCCTTGGACAGGCCAGAGAAGATGATCACCTATACAATGGATTGCTGAAAGTCACTGTGAGTCTGATGACACTTAGCAGTGGCAGCACACCCAAAAGGACCTAAATGCAACACATATTTTGTTCTGTTGAATGCTTCTGCCAAAAGATGGTTAGACCTAGGGGGAGTCTGTTCACAACTCTCAGGTTCCCTTTACCATTTATAAAGGGAGAGGGCAGTGACACCTACTTCAAAATATAGTATGACCACTTATGGGGGGGGGGGAAAAGTGGTGGTGCTGGAATTGGAGACGCTATCCCTGGCCACATAATCCTCGGTCAGACGAGGGAACCAGACTGGGGTAGGGGCAATTGGAGGGGGAGTGTACCAGCCAGCTCCTGGGGGGTGTTGCCCTGCCCGGGGCGGGCTGCCCTCGGCCCTCGGCCCTCGGCTTGGCACGAGCCATCACAGCTCTCAGGGTGAGCTCCTCAGTCCCCAGATTGTGCCATCTGACCCCTAGGTGGAGGGAAAAAAAAGAATGCCTAGGGTATCCAGAGAATTTTATCTAGGCTACTTTCTGCCACCCTCTCCCCCAGTAAACCTGAAAGCAACACCCCCAAAGCCCTTCTATTTGTAACTCACAAATTTGTTCTCTCTAGGTTTGCTCCCTTTCCTATAGGTAACCTTAACACTGAGTTTTACTCCAGAATTGACCCTGAACCCAGTGCCAGCGACAAAAAGGAAATACAACTGACAGCTAAGGAAGCAAAGGAGTATGGAGCCTCTGAGTTCAAACAGCCATCCCCACTGGACCCACCTGGGAAAACACTTTGCAGTCCAGAGGGGAGTAAATGACAGGAAAATATCTTCTAACAGAAAAAGAAGGCAAGCAGCTCTAACCCAAGACCACCAGTAAGGTGATAAAGTGTCCTCCCTTTCCCCCTTTACATCTATGCCCCTGTTCAGCATGAAGGAGCCAGAGAGTCAGCATCCAGTTCCCAAATCAATAAGACAGTTGGTTTAATTACCATTGGAAAATGCTTGCCATTCCCCTGTAGCATGTGACCCCCACTGGATCCTCACAATTTCCTTCACCTGCTCCTCTCACCAACCAAACTGTGCAGCTCTGCAACTGCATCCCTGCCCATCCTCACCCTTCTGCCCCCAACCCTCACCTCCTTGTACCCCCATATGTTTTTCCCAATAAAAAAAGAATTTAAAAAATTAAAAATAATAATAATTTTTAAAAAAGAATATAAGTGGAAGGTTGTCAACAATATGACCTGACACAGTCACTACAACAATATCCTTAGACACAGAAGGGTTTCTGGCTGTTGTTGTTACAGATAAGGTTGTTGT
Organism: Elephantulus edwardii; assembly: GCF_000299155.1. Taxonomy (NCBI): domain Eukaryota; kingdom Metazoa; phylum Chordata; class Mammalia; order Macroscelidea; family Macroscelididae; genus Elephantulus; species Elephantulus edwardii. The sequence goes on from NW_006400059.1 coordinate 1,953,587, forward strand.
GAGTTGAAGCTGACTCGATGGCATCTAGCAACAACAAAACATACTGTAGAGATGTTATGATTTGATGAGGTTATAAAAAACAGATCCTGATGAATGATGCCTCTCTGGAACTTGCTATTTCTCTCTTGCATGCCTCACCAGCAACATCTGCTTTCAGCTCATCTCTAATCCATCAATCGTTTGCTGTGCTGCTGAGAGTTGGACAATGACTAAAAATTACAGAAGAATTGGTGCCTTTGAGCTGCGGTGTTAGAGAAGAGTACTAAATATCCTGTGGACTGCCAAAAGAACAAACAGGTATGTCTTGGAGAAGGTGCAGCCAGCGTGATCTGTGGAAGCAAAGATGATGAAGCTTCATCTCACAAACTTTGAGCATGTTACTAAGAGAGGCTATTCCTTGGGGAGAAACATCATGCTAGACAGGTAGAGGGATGGTGAAAGAGAGGAAAATCTTCAACCAGATGGACTGTCACAATGACAGCACCAGTGGGCTCAGTATTGTGAGAATGGCACAGGTTAGGATGTGGTTGAGCTCTGTTGTTTGTAGGGTCACTATGAATCATACTTGACTCGATAGTACCTAAAAACAACTAGGATTTCAGTGTTTCTCTCCTGGTTGGTATCATTCCCAAATATGCCATATGGCTCCTTTATTCTGTCACCCTGCCTGCTCATAGAAGCCCCCAGTCAGATAAAATCCTGGCCTTTAGCTCCCTATTATCCTTCCTGTATGGCCAAGGAAGTGGCTTCATTCTCCTCAGCTCTGTGGTCCCTACAATGGTTTTGATAACAATATGTTTTGTGGGTTAAAGGACACAGTGGAATGTAGAGTTGTCTTACTTTCCTGTGGATGCTGTAACAAAAAAACCATAAAGTGGATAAATTCAAAGACAAAAATGTCAATGTGCATAAGGATTTGTTTTTAGAAGGTCTGAGTCATTTATTTTATTCTCTCCTGATTGTAGGTTTTTGGTTATGTTTGGAAATCTGTTCATGCTGTAGTTTAGGGCTTCTAGAGTTGCTTCTAATTTTTCTCTTGTGAATTTTTTAAAAATACTAGTCTATTTACAAAGTTTGTATATCTTTTTTAAAATAAAATTTTTTTGATAGTATGCTGCTTTATTTCTGAAAGGATACACTGAGACCTTAGATGAGGATAGCTAATGACAAAAGGGAGAACTGAGGCATCAGCATCTATAATCACTTCTAAGAGAATGTTAGTATTTATTGTCATTACATGTTTACATCTGATATCATCTCATTATATTATG
>NW_006400059.1:1957047-1974112 GCF_000299155.1 Elephantulus edwardii
CACCTAAAATAAAATTTTTTATTTGAATTGTCATTTTCAACAAAAGTTTACAGAAAAGTTAGATTTTCATTCATTCATTGTTGCACATTTTTACCCCTTCTCCTTCAGTTCCCCCTCCCCAAGTTGACTTTTTCCCTTTTCATTAGTTTATTTACAAATTTCAATACAAATTCGAACAAATTCTTTCAATTTCGTTCACCCCCTACCCATCAAATTATACAACCCAATGATTAATCCCTTGCCCCCTGCACATCCACATCCCTCTGCTTCCACCCTCTCCCACCCCTCCTGGATCCTTCTACTCATTCTACAGTAATGGTTTCAGACGATATTTATCCTTGTGGGACTGAATTAGTTCACTCAGCATAATGCTCTCCAGTCCCTGCCAAGTTAGGTAATAATTTACAAAGTTATTGCTCTAGTGTGCTGCATAATATTCCATTGTGCAATTGTACCATAATTTCTCAATCCACTTGTTTGTGTTTGGACACTTGGCTGTTTCCATGTTCTTGTGATCGTGAATAATGCTGCTATGATCAATGGTGTACAAATCTCAGTTTGTGCCTCAGTTCTCATATTTTCAGGGTATATTACAAGTAGTGGAATAGCTGGGTCATGTGGAATTTCTATGTTCGATTTTCTGAGGAAATGCCAAACTGCCTTCCAGACTCGTTGTACCATTTTGCAATCTCACCAACAGTGTATAAGAGTTCCTATGTCTTCACATCTTCTCCAACATTCCTTACTTACTGTCCTGTTGAACTTTGCCACTGGTACTGAAGTAAGATGGTATCTCATTGTGGTTTGATTTGCATCTCTCTTTTGGCACTGATTTTGGGCATTTCTTTATGTGTCTCTTGGCCATCAGAATAGCTTTCTCTGTGAAAAGTCTTTCTATGTCTTTTGGCCATTTTGTAATAGTGTTGTCAGTCTTTTTCTTTTGGAGGCCCTGTTCTCTGATGAATTTTATAGTCTAGTTTTACTCCTAGGTTCCTGATTCACCTTGAGTTGGTTTTGTTTAGGATGTAAGGTGTGAATCTTGCTTCAGTTTTCTAAAGAGCTTTTCTGATTTTGCCAGCACTATTGGTTAAAGAAATTATCATTTCTTCAATTAACTGATTTCATCTCCTTGTCAAAAATTGATTACATTAGGCTTTGTTCGTGTTGTTAGGTGCCATCAATTTGAGTATGATGCATGGTGACCTTATGAACAACTGATCCCAACACTGTCCTATCTAGTGCCACCTTCCTAATCTCTGACATACTCAAGCCCATTGCCGCAGTCACTGCTCAGAGGGGCTCCTTCTCTTTCACTATCCCTACACCTTCCCAGGCATGATGTACTTCTCCAAGGAATAACTACTCCTAGCTACAGGGCCAAAGTATGTGAGACAAAGCTGCGTCAACTTTGGCTCCAAGGAGCACTCTGGCTGCACCTTTTCCAAGACATATCTGTTTGTTTTTGTGACAGTCCATGGGATCTTCAGAATTCTTCTTCATAGCAAGTAACTGAAAAGACCATGACCTAAATCAGACACACCTTAGTCTTTAAACTGACATGATTATTCCTCAATGATTTGGAGAGGGAGTTAACTACAGATTTTTCCTGTGCAACATGTCTCCTGATCTCCTGATTGCTGGTTACTAAGTGTATTGATTATGGGTCCAAGTAAGATGAAGTCTTGACAGTCTCAATCCTTTTCCCTTCAATCATGATGTTGCCTATCCATCCAGGGATGAAGATTTTTGTTTTCTTGACATTGAGATAACAATCCGTACAGAAGCTCACAGTGTTTAGCTTTCTGTAGCAAGTGTTTTAAGTCTTCCTCACTTACTGCAAGCAAGGTTATGTCATCTGCATAATGAAGGTTATTAATGAGTCTTCCTCAGACTCTGATGCCATATTTCTCTTAATAGAGTCCAGCCTCTTCGATAATTTGTTCAAAGTATAGATTAAATAAATATGGAGAAAGGATACAACACTGACACACAGCTTTCATAGTTTTAAAGCATGCAGTACATTGTTCTGTTCATGCAACAAGCTCTTGGTCCGCACATAGGTTTCCCAAGATTGGAATAAAATCTTCTAGCATCCTCATTTTTCTCAATATCAGTCAAAATTAGTTATAATCCACACAGTCAAATGTCTTTGCATAGTCACTAAAGCACAAATAGACATTCTTCTAGAATTCTTTGCTTTCAGCCAGGACCTATCTGACATCAGCAATGATATCCCAGTGCCACAGCCTCTTCTAAATCCAGCTTGAATACCTGGCAGTTCTCTGTATATGTACTGCTCTGTTGTTGTTATGTGTTGTCCAGTTGCCTGTGACTCATAGCAACCCTATGGACAATAGCCCTAAACCCTGCTCTATCCTGTGCCAATCTTATTGTCTTTGACACACCTACCGCCATTAACCAAGTCACTGAATCAATCCATCTCGTTGAGAGTCTTCCTCTCCTGCATGGTCCCTCCACTTTCTCAAACGTGACGTCCCTCTCCAAGGACTTGTCCCTCCTTGCAACGTGTTCAAAGTATGTCAGAAGAAGCGTCAGAATTCCTGCCTCCACGGAGCAGCCTGGTTTAACCCTCTCCAAGACAAACCTGTTCATTCTTTAGTAGTCCATGGTATATTCGATACTCTTCTCCAACACCACATCTCAAAAGCATCAATTCTCCTTCTATAATCTCTAGTCATTGTCCAGCTCTCTGACTGCTAGCAAGTAATTGCAAGGACCATGGCCTGAATGAGGCACACCTTAGTCTCCAGACGGACATCATTGCTCTTCTGTACTCTGAAAAGGTCTCTGACAGCAGATTTTCCCAATGCAATATGTCTTTTAATTTCTTGGCTGCTGGTGCCAAGAGTATTGATTGTGGAGCCAAACAAACTAAAGCTGTTTACAATCTCAATCTCTACACAATGCACCATGATGCTGCTGATCAGTCCAATGGTGATAATCATTATTTTCTTGATATTGAGCTTAAATCCATATTGAAGCCTTCAGTCCATGCACTGCTCTAACCATTTTTTAATGATCCTTAGCACTGTTTTGCTTGCATGTGATATTAATGATGTTTGACAAGCTCCACATTCTGATGGATCACCTTTCTTGAAAACTGGAACAAATATTAATATTTTCCAGTCAGTCAGCCAGGTAGCTGTCCTCCTATGTTCCTGGTATAGACTGGTGAGCACGTCCAGGACTGTACCTGTTGATTTCTGGGTTCTCTATTCTATTCCACTGATCTATGTGTCTACTGCTTTACCAGTATCATGCTGTTATGGTCACCACAGATATGTTGTAGGATATGATATCTCCTCCTTGATTTGTCTTTTTCAGCAGTACTTTGATTGCATGGAGTCTCTTTCCATTATAATAAAAATTGGAAATTGCTTTTTCCATCTTATTGAAGAATGGAATTGTTATCTTTATTGGAACTGCATTAAATTTGTAGATCACTTTTGGTAAGATTGTCATTTGCATGATATTGAGTCTTCTTATCCATGAGCATGGTATACTCTTCTACTTGTCTAGGTTTCATTTTATATCCTGCAGTAATGTTTTATAATTTTCTATGGTCTTTTGTTTCAGTTTGGTTTTTTGCTAAGTATTTAATCTTGTTGTTAGCTATTGTAATTGGTATTGTTTTTCTTATTTCCTTTTCTATGCTTTCTTTGTTACTATAGATAAGGCCAACTGATTTTTGTATGTTGATCTTGTATCCTGCTACTTTGCTGAATTATTCAACTGTGTCCAATCATTTTCTTGCTGAATCTTTAGGGTTATATAAATATAATAGCTACATATATAAGTATGTTCAGTTTTCTTAGTTGTTTTTTTTTAAAAACCTCCTCCAACAGGTTAAAAAGGAAATCTCATAGATTGGGAGAAATATTTGACAATAGCATAACTGATAAGGGACTCATATATAAAATTTACATAATATTTCAGCATCTCAACAAGAAAAAACCATTGCACTAAAGAAGAAATTCAGATGGTCAACAAACACATGAAGAAATGTTCAAAATCCCTACCTATCAGAGAAATGCAAATAAAAATACCAATGGAATTATCTAACCATAGCAACAATAGCAAAGTTCAACAGGGCAGAAAACAACATACGCTGGTGGAAATAGGGAGAGATTAGAACTCCCATTCACTGCTGGTAGGAATGTAAAATGTAAAATGTTACAGCCATTATGGAAGGAATTCTGGTGCTTTTTAAAAAGGTTGGCAATAGAAATATCATATGACCCAAACAGATCAGTCCTGCAGAGAATGAAAACAAGTTGCCATCTGGAGGCAAAGATTTTGAAGCTCTGTCTTGCATATTTTGAGCATGTTGTTAGGAGGGATCAGTCCTTGGAGAAGGACATCGTGCTTGGAAGGGTAGAAGGACAGAGCAATAGAGGAAGACCCTGGATGAGATGGATTGATACAATGGCTGGAATAATAGGGGCAGGTGTGTCAGCGCCAATAAGATTGACACAAGATAGGAAAGGTTTTAGAGCTATTGTACATAGGGCTTCTAGGAGTCACAGCCAACTAAAGGTCACCTATATGCAACAATAATCTAACTACTGGGGATATATACTCTTGGGAAAACAGCCATGACTCAAATGGATGTGTGTGCATCCATATTTATTGCTGCTTTCATCACAATAGCAAAGAGATGGAAGAAACCCAACTGCCTATGAACAAATGAATGGATAGAGAAACTGTTATACATTCACATAATGGAATATTATTTAGCACTGAGAAATAACGAACTTTTAAAACACTAAATAACATGGATGAGTCTGAAAGATATTATGCTGTGTGAAGTATCTCAGTAACAAAAGGACAAATAATACACAACACCACTGTTATAAAATAGAATTGACACAGGATGTTAGGGGAGTAGAACAGGAAAAAAGTTGACACTGCACTGGAACAGATGAAGAAAAGGATTATATGAAAGAATTTCATGATTAGGCATTATATGTACTACAATTAACAATCTTGAATAAGGGGTGCATTACAAAGTGAACAGGGGGAAGAAGGAGAGGAAGGGAGCAAAACATGCAAAAATGAATGAATGAAAACCCAATTTTTCTATAATCCTTTGTTAAAGTTAAAAAAAAAACAGACGAATTTTCTTTTCTTTCAAGACTGAAGAAATTCATTCTGGAAATGCAAATTTGAAGTGTCAATCAGACTATTCTCTCTTTCTCTCATTGTCCAGGTGAGAAGATGTCTCCTTAACTCTAAGCTTCTGGCAGCCTCAAACATCTCTTAATGTTCTTTTCTCATATAGTGTCTTTCTACCGTGTGACTCTGTTTCTGTGTTCTCCCCTGTATAAGATTCACCCAAAAGGTATTAGGGTCTATTCTTCTTCAGTATGACCTACGCAAATCAAGCATCGGCAAAGAACAATGCTATCTCCCCAAACATGGTCACATTTCATAGGCACAGGGTCTAGGACTTTAACAGATGTCTGGGAAACAATTAGCTTTACGAAGAGAGTGCCTAGAAGTGACTGGGACATTTAGAGTTCACAATAAATGCTAGCTCTTATGATTATAAATTGAAAAACTCATTGCAGTTGAGAAATAACTGACTCATAATAGACCCTTCTGGGTTTTGAAGGTTGTAAATCATATGAGAGGAGATGACTTAACTTTCTCCAGAGGAGCCTAAGGCAGGTTTTAATCACCAAAGAAACATTGCCTCTGGGTTAGCAGCACAACTCCCTACTAACGACACCACCAGAGCTCCTGTTGGGAATTGTTATTAGGTGCCATCAAGTCAACTACTATCTATAATATGAACAGCAAATCTGCCCTGTTTTGTGTCATCCTCATCATCTCTGATATACTTGAGGACGATGTTCTAGTCACTGTATCAATCATTTTTTTGAGGGTCTTCCTCTCTTTTGCTGACCTTCCATCTTTCTAAGCATGCTGCCTTTTCTAAGGATTAGCCCCTTTTAACAATATGCCCAAAGTATGTGAGACAAAGTTTCACCTCCTTACATCTAAAAAGCACCCTGGCTGTACTTTCCCCTCAAATATATTTGTTCCTTTGGCTGTTCATGGGATATTCAGTACTTTCTCTAATTCCACAACTCAAAGGTATCAATTCTTCTTCTGTCATTATTTATTGTTCAGCTTTCAAATGTATCAAAAGTAATTGAAAAGACTGTAGATTGGATCAGGTGCAACTTAGTCTTTAAAGTAACATCATTGGCACATGGCACCTTAGGGAAGTCACCAACAGCAGATTTTCCCAGTGTAACAGATCTTATTTCTCTTTTAAAATGATTGTTGGTTTTTTTGGTTTTGTTTTGTTTTTTTTTTACTGGTTTACTTACACAGTTCATACACATTGTTTGTCACACCAGATCTTTCTCATTTCTTTTACCCTCACCTCCTAACACCCATCAAATTGTATGACCCTATGATTAACCATACTCCTGACCATCCTCACCCCTCTTCTCCCACCATGCCCCCTTGGAATGTTATACACGTTCTACAATAATGGTCTTAAACAATATTTGTCTATAGGGGACTGAGTTAGTTCACTTAGCATAATGCTCTCCAGTACTCCCAAGTTAGGTTGTAATTTACAAAATTATTGCTCCTGCGTGCTGCATAGTATTACACCATAATTTCTCAATCCATTTAATTGTGGTTGGACATGTGGGCTGTTTCCATGTTCTTGCAGTGGTGACTAATGCTACTATGGATATTGGTGTGCAAGAAGCCATTTGTGCCTCAGTTCTAATTTTCTCAGGGTATATTCTAAAACAGTGGAATCGCTGGGTCATGGTTGTACCATTTTACAATTTTATAAGAATTCTTATCTCTCCACATCTTTTCCAATATTCTATCCTATTGAACTTTGCCACTGTTACTAGAGTGAGATGGTATCTCATTGTGGTTTTGATTTTCATCTCTTATTACCAGGGATTTTGAGCATTTCTTCATGTGTCTGTTGACCATCCAAATATCTTCCTCTGTGAAAAGTCTTTCCATGTCTTTTGTCCATTTTGTTATTGTATTATTATCTCACTTTTTTTTTTTTTTTGTGGAGTCCCTGTAGGATTCTGTAAACTTTAGATACGAGGCCTTGTCTGAAATGGTATTGCCAAATGTCTTTTCCCCAGTCAGTAGATTTTATTTTCACTATGTTGGAAAAAGTTTTTGATGCAACAGGGATTTACTCTTCAGAGGTCCAAACCATCAATTGTATCCTCTCCAGATTGTGCATTTCTAGCTGTATTTGGCAGTCTCTTTATACCACAGATTAGACTGTCTAAGCTTCATCCAAGTTTGTCTCTCATCAGTTTTATGGTTTGGGGCTTTTGTCATAGGTCTCTGATCCACCTTAAGTTTATTATTGTGTATAATGGGCCATATAGATTCTGTTTCTGCTTTCTGCAAGAAGCAGTCCAGTTTTGTCAGCACCATTTATTGAAAAGGTTGTCATTTTCCCATCTAATAGTTTTATTTCCTTGGCAAAAATCAGCTGACCATACATAGCCGAATCCATTTCTGGGTTCTCAATTCTGTTCCATTGGTCTATGTGCCTGTCATTGTACCAGTACCATGTTGTTTTGGTTATTACTGCTTGTAGTAGGCTTTGAGGTCAGAGAGTGCTATGCCTCTTACTTCATTTTTGTTTTTCAGAAGTGTTTTGCTTATTCAGGTCTCTTTCCTCCAAATAAACTTGACAATTTCCCTTTTGATTTCCTTAAAAAATAAATTTGATATCTGTATCGGGATTGTATTGAACATGTAAATTTATTTTGGTATGGAATTGTCATTTTCATGATATTGAGTCTTCCTATTCATGAACAGGGAATATTTTCCCATTTCTTTAGGTCTTTTATTGTGTCTCACAAAAATGTTCTGTAGTTTTCTTTGCATGGGTCTTTTGTGTCTTTAGTTAGGTTCACGCCCAAGAATCTCAATTTGTGGCTGATTATTGTAAATGAAATGGCTTTCTTGGTTTCCTTCTCTGAGTTTTCTTTGTTACTATAGCAGAATCCAAGTGTTTCCTGCCACTCTACTAAATTGGTCTACCAAATCTAACAGGTCTTTTGTTGAGTTATTGAGGTTTTCTGTGTACATTATCATATCATCTGCATATGGTGATAGTTTAACCATATATTTGCTGATATGGATTCCTTTTATTTCCTTCTCTTGTTGTATTGCCCTAGCAAGAGCCTCCAATACAATGTTGAGTAGAAGTGGTGAGAGTGGGCACCCTTGTCTGGTCCCTGTTCACAAACAAAATGCTTTTAGTCTTTCTCCACAGAAAATTATATTGGCTCTTAGTTTTACATATATACTTTTCAATATGTTGAGGAAATTCCCTTTTATTCCAATTTTGCTGAGTGTCTTTATCAGGAAGGGGGCTTGGAGTTTATCAAATGCCTTTTCAGCATCAAGTGCTGAGAACATATAGCTCTTGTTGTTTGCTGCGTTAGTATGGTGAATTACATTGATTGTTTTTCTTATGTTGAACTATCCATGAATAGCTGTTATGAATCCCACTTGGTCATGACAAATTATTTTTTATGTGCTTTTGGATTCTATTGGCTAGAGGTTTGTTACCGATTTTTACATATATATTCATGAAAGATATTAGTCTGTAGTTTCATTCTTGGTAATATCTTTGTCTGCTGTTAGCATTATGCTTGCTTAATGTTAGGATTATGCTTGCTTCATAGAATGACTCTGGGAGTGTTCCCTCTTCTCTATTTTTTTTTTTTTTAAATTAAGTAGAATTTGATAGTTCTCTGAATGTTTGGTAGAATTCAGCTGTGGAGCCATCTGGTCCAGGACTTTACATATGGGGAAGTTTTTTATGACCTGTTCATTTTCCCCTTTTGTAATGGGTCTGTACAAGTGTTTTAGATCTGTCCTTGACAATCTGGGTAGGGCATGAGTTTCAAGGAATTTATCTATTTCCTCTACATTTTCTAAGTTGTCAGAGTATAAGTTTTCATAACATTACAATTTTGTCAATTTAATCTCATCTGGTTCTGTTGCGATGCCACCTCTATCATTTTTTAATCAAGTTGTCTGTGTCTTCTTTTTTTTCTTTTGTTAAGTTTGCCAGCAGTTTGTCAATTTGATTGATCCTTTCAAAAACACAGTGGCATCCACTTCCGAAACAGCTTGCCTCCAGAAACTCTATGAACGTGGAGAAATGAAAATTATACAAGTGTTCAGGTCTTTCATTCATAAGGTCACTATAAATCTACAACTCAATGGCAATTAACAGCAACAACAAAAATATTATTGATGGTTTCAGTGGATTTTCTGTTTTCTATCTCATTAATTTCAGCTCTTGCCCTTATAATTTCCTTTCTTCCAGTGGCTATATGATTAGATTGTTGCTCTTTTTCTGATGAAGGTTTTGAGTTAGGCCATTGATGTTCCTCCCCCCCTTCCCTTTTTGTGTGTGTGCCTATTGCTATGAACTGCCTCCTGAGGACTGCCTTAGTTGTTTCACAGAGGTCTTTGTATATTGTATTTGTATTTGTTCCAAGGAGTTTTATTTCATTCTTTATTTCTTTTATAACTCAGTCATGTTCTAGCAGAGAGTTAGTCAGTTTACACATGGATGGTTTTGTAAGATTTACTCTGTGTGATTAATTTCTAGTGTTATGGTCTGAGATGATACTTTGTATTATTTCAATGTTTGAGGTTGTTTTTTTTTAAATTTGTTGAGGCTTACTTTGTATCCTAATATGTGATTGATTTTAGAGTTTGTACCACCTGCAATTGAAAAAAAAGTGAATTGCGTTTTAGTGGGGTGCAGTACCCTGAATACATCCACAAGGTCAAGTTGGCTGATTGTATAGTTTAGGTCTTCTGCATCTTTCTTAAGAGTTTTGAGTTGATCTATCCTTTGGTGATATAGTTGATAGTTGAAGTCTCCTACCACTATTGTGGCCCTGTCTATTTCTTTCTTTAATTCTGTTAACCATTGTTTTATGTATTTTGCAGGTCTATCATTTGGTGCATAAATGTTAACCAAGTTTATGTTTTCTTGATCTATGGTGTCTTTAATCAGTATGCAATGTCTTTCTTTATCTTTTATGGTGATTTTCATTCTGAAGTCTATTATATCAGAGATTAGTTTTGCCACTCCTGATATTTTGTGATTGCCATTTCCTAGGTATATTTTTATCCAGCCTTTGATTTTTCCTCCCAATTCATTTTTGGTCCAGTGATTCTATGTATTCCTTCTTTCTTCTTTTAATGCTTCTGCATCATCCAAGATTTTGCCCTTTCCAGTCTTTGATTTTGAATCTGTCTTTCTCTTCCTTTTAAAGATGTATCTTTTGTAGACAATATATTGCTAGGCTTTGGTTTTTTTAACCTGTTCTGCTACTTTCTCCCTCTTAACTGGTGCATTTTGTCCCTTCGCATTAAGTGTGACAATTGTTAGGCCAGGCTTTACTGTTGCCATTTTGCCATGTTTCTTTATTTTTAGTTTTGGTTTCTGGATACTGCGCCCATTCACTTTCCTTTGGTGTCTCTGTGTGAAGGACTGCACTTAAAATTTCTTGTAGTTTTTGGACTTGTTTTAAAAAATTCTGTAAGTTCCTTCTTTTCTTCATATTTGATGGAGAGCTTTGCTGAGTATAGGATCCTTGGCTGGACATTGTTTTCTTTCAACTTTCTTTATATGCTATCCTATTGTCTTCTAATTTGCATGGTTTCTGCAGGCAAATCAGAACTTAATCTAATTGTTTCTCTTTTATAGGTGTCTCTTCGGTTTGTGTGTGTGTGTGTGTGTGTGTGTGTGTGTGTGCGCGCACGCGCGCGTGCGCATACGGTCAAATTTGATTTGACTGGTACAGAAGGAAATTGTCCCTCTTTCTCCAGCAGAACATCTGGTATAGGTGTCTCTTTGTTTTCCTCATTCTGTTTTTTATATCCTACCATTACCTTTTAATTTGGATAATTTGATTATGATATACCTTGTTTGTTTGTTTTCTGTTTTACCTGGAAAGTTTTCTTTTAGTATTTCTTCCACAATTTTCTCAGTGACTTCCCTATTATTCCCATATTCTGGAATTCCAATCATATGTATATTATTCTTTTTGATGTCATCGCACATGATTCTAGTGTTTTCTTCATTTTATTTATGTCTCATCTCTGAGCTTTCTTGTAGCATGTTTCCAGTGAGGCTCTTCTCTTCCAGCTCACTGACTCTCTTTTCTCTTCAGCTCTACTTTTTTGTCCCACCAGTGTGTTGTACACTTTTGCCATTTCTTTCTTAATGTTCTGATTGCATTTTCATGCTTTTCTGTTATTTCCAGTACTTTGTTGGCTGTACTTTCTCTGTCCTGTGATGTTCTTTTAAGTTCTTGTACCTTTTTATCTGTCCTATCAATTCTTTCTTCCATTCCCCGCTCCCCCCCACCCCCCATTTTCTTCCATAGCTGTTCAAGTTGGTCCTCATCAATATATTTTTCGGGATTGTTGTCTTTAAGGTATTTGCTCTCTTAATGACTTTCACTATTTCTTCCATCAGTTGTATCTTCTTCTGTAACTGTCCAAATAACCCTAGATCAGCATATTTCTTCTAGCTTTCTCTATCTGCAGTATTCATTGGATCTGTCTTTTTAGGAGAAGGGTTATTTTATTTTCTCATGATGACTTAGGCAGGCTTTGTTGACATTATGAGTCTTTTCTTAGTAGAGGGTGTTGCAACTGAGAGGCCAGACTCCATTTTATAACTAAACCCCTATGTGTGAAGTTTTTGCCCCAAGATTTTGTCTCTAACTGCTTTCCAAAACAGTAGCTGCTATTGTCTGTAACCCTGACTATAGATGTGTTGCACTCCATGTACCACTGAAATGTTTCAACAGCAAAATATTGTCCGTGTATCTCTGTGCCCTTGAAGTGTTTCAACAGTAGACTGCTGTAGCAAGTAGCACAGCATCTAGAGCAAGCAGAAGTATAACAACTTTCTGAATGACACCAAAAAGCAGTGATGCTGCTTCCTTGCTGGGACCTTCATTGTGCACCTAATAAAGGACCTCACCTGTAATCCTATGGTGTATGTCTCTTAATTCATTGAGTATAACAATAACTATTTAATGACCCAGAGTAAGGTCCTTTGTGAAGGACCTGTATACTGGTGTTCCCCTCTTGGAATAACAGTCCAGTTGGAGCAGGATAACTGTTGCCCTTCTGAAACCATGCCTCCACCAAGCTTCTTTCTCTTGAGATTAAGAAATCCCACGTAATGTAGCTGGACAGCAGTGTTTAAGGCCAAAGTACCTGTGATTTAGATTCTCCTGTTGCAGGACAATGGTGGTGGCTGCTGGTCACTCTCCAGGTGAAGGAGGAAGCAGTCTGGGGCTCTGGGTGGGATTGGGGTCTAAAACTGCAGCCCTTCAACCTGGAAGGCAGTGGTTTTGTCACTGGCCAGGGTATGAGTGTTTCTGGGTTGGGCTGCAGCGTTTAGTAGATGCAGGAGAAGTAGTAGCTGGAAGAAGCTCCTAGACCGGCTATGTGATACAGACCTGGACGTCTTACAGCAGAGCGAAGGTAAGGTCCCCCCAACGAGGAGAGTGTGTGCTGCGACAGGAGAGAGTCTTGTGAGAGACGATCCTCTTATTTCTTGACTGTTGTCACTATGGGTGATGATTGTGACTTCAAGTAAGATGACATCATTGGTAATTTCAATCCTTTCTCCACCTATCAGAATGTTGCCTATTGACCCAGTGGTGAGCTTTTTTGTTTTTGATGTTGAGATTGAATCCATATTGAAGACTATAGTCTGACATTTGACAGCAAACACTTCATATCCTCTGCACTTGGCGTGAGTAAGGTTACATCTGAGCACAACACAAGTCGTTGATGAGTCTTCCACAGATCCTTATACCCAAGTTTCCATCATAAAGTCTGGGTGCTTGAGTGATTGGTTCAGCATACAAAATTAGACTAAACCATTTAACCTGTTTCTCTGACAATGTCTTCATCTAGGCCTAAGAGTGACACCACAATAGTTTCATAGGGGTGAAATAAAACTATGTCAGCAAAGGGCCTTATGTTTAGTAGTTCACCTCTGTCTTGAATGAGTTAGTACTGAATGCACATAAGGAAAGGGAAATCTGCAATAAAAATAAACATACTAGAAAATTATGGGCTCAGCCAGTTTGTAGACGAAAAGAGTTGAAGATTCAAGGTCAAGAGGAGGCTGACTCTAGGGACAATTCCTCCCTTCATAGTATTATTACCACATCTACATAATTGCTGGGAAATTACTCTCTCACAAATAACAGCTTTAATGGGTAGACAGTTCCAGCCTTAGGTGTGACTTGGAGCAAGGGTAACCTCAAAAAGAGTCTAAAAGAGTTTTACAAAGAGTTACATTACAAACCATGGAATGCAGGAGAATCTTTCTAATATATATATATATATTTGTTGTTGTTGTTGTGTGCCGTCGAGTCGTTTCCGACTCATAGCGACCCTATGCACAACAGCCCTAAACCCTGCTCTATCCTGTGCCAACCGCACTGCCTCTGACACACCCATCCCGATTACCCCAGTCACTGAATCAATCCATCTCATAGAGGGTCTTCCCCTCCTGCGCTGTCCCTACACCCTCCCAAGCATGATGTCCCTCTCCAAGGACCCGTCCCTCCTGGCAACATGTCCAAAGTATGTCAGACAAAGCCCCAGAATCCTTGCCTCCAAGGAGTAGCTTGGTTTAATCCTCTCCAAGATGAATCTGTTTGTTTTCCTGGCAGTCCATGGTACATTCAGTACCCTTCTCCAGCACCACAGCTCAAAAGCATCTACTCTCCTTCTGTCCTCCCTAGTCATTGTCCAACTCTCTGGTGCATAACAAGCGATTGCAAAGACCATGGCCTGTATCAGGCGCACCTTAGTCTCCAGAGAGACACTGTTGCTCCTGAGTACCTTAGAGAGGTCCCTAACAGCAGACTTTCCCATCGCGATACGCTTTTTGATTTCCTGACTGCTGGTTCCAAGAGTGTTGACCGTGGAGCCAAACAAACTGAAGCTGTGAACACTCTCAATCTCTTCGTCATCCATCCTGACGCTACCAATTGGTCCAGTGGTGAGAATCTTTGTCTTCTTGACATTGAGCCTCAGTCCAT
Source organism: Elephantulus edwardii (assembly GCF_000299155.1). Taxonomy (NCBI): domain Eukaryota; kingdom Metazoa; phylum Chordata; class Mammalia; order Macroscelidea; family Macroscelididae; genus Elephantulus; species Elephantulus edwardii. Next base: position 1,971,192 of record NW_006400059.1, read on the forward strand.
ACTGAAGGCTGCAGTCCTTGACCCTTCACAGCAAGTGCATGAGGTCCTCCTCAGTTTCAGCAAGCAGGGTTGTGTCATCTGCATAATGCAGATTGTTAATACATCTTCCACCAATCCTGATGCCACAATTCTCCTCATAGAGCCCAGCTTCTCGGATAATCTGCTCTGCATACTAGTTGAAAAGGTATGGAGACAGGATGCATCCCTGGCGTACACCCTTCCCAATTTTGAACCATGCAGTGTTACCCTGCTCTGTTCTGACTACTGCCTCTTGATCCAAGTACAGGTTTCGCATTAGCACAATTAAATGTTCTGGGATTCCCATTCTTCTCAGAGTCAGCCACAGTTTGTTATGATCCACACAGTCAAATGCCTTTGCATCATCAATGAAACACAGATAGACATTCTTCTGGTATTCTCTGCTTTCAGCCAAGATCCATCTAACATCAGCAACAATATCCCTAGTACCACGACCCCTTCTAAACCCAGCCTGGCCTTCTGGCAGTTCTCTGCTGATGTGCTGTTCTAATTGTTTTTGGATGATCTTCAGTAGAATCTTGCTTGCATGTGAAATCAATGACACTGTTCTGTAGTTTCCACACTCAGTTGGGTCACCTTTCTTTGGAATGGGAACAAATATAGATCTCTTCCAGTCAGTTGGCCAAGTGGTTGTTCTCCAGATTTCTTGGCACAACTTGGTGAGCACATCCAGGGCAACATCTGTTATCTGAAATACTTCAATTGGTATACCATCTATTCCTGGGGCCTTATTTTTTGCTACTTCCTTCAAAGCAGCTTGAACTTCTTCCTTCATCACCATAGGCTCTTGCTCATATGTTATTTCTTTAAATTCCTCTGTATCTGCCAATTCCTTTCTATATAATGACTCAGTATATTCCTTCCATCTTCTTTTAATACTTCCTGGATCATTTAATATTCTGCCCAAAGCATCCTTGATTACAGCAACTTTAGGTTTGAATCTGTTCTTCAGTTCCTTGAGCTTAAGAAATGCTGAGTGAGTTCGGCCCTTTTGATTTTCTGTCTCTAGCTCCTCACACATTTCATTGTCGTATTTTGCTTTGTCATTCCGAGCAGCCTTTTGGAATCTTTTGTTCAGCTCTTTAGTATCTTGAATTCTTCCTTGTGCTTTGGCTTCTCTACGCTCCAGTGCACAGATCCTTATACCCAAATTTCCATCATAAAGTCTGGGTGCTTGAGTGATTGGTTCAGCATACAAAATTAGACTAAACCATTTAACCTGTTTCTCTGACAATGTTTTCATCTAGGCCTAAGAGTGACACCACAATAGTTTCATAGGGGTGAAATAAAACTATGTCAGCAAAGGGCTGAGATTTATAGATTTAAAGATTTATATATATAAATCTACTTGATTAATTTATAAAAATGTCCCTGAATGATTGCTCTTGAGTAAGAGAACTAAAATAACTCAGCTTTCTTTTTACACACCTCATCTTCTAGATGTATTTGTAAAAGTGTACAGGACATAATCTATCACTTGGATCACCTTCATCATCAGCCTGTTTTTATGGTACACTTTGGTGCTTCCAGGGAGAGGAAAGCATCTGATCCTTGTAGTTATCTTGAAGGAGAAGACAAGGTGTACCCCCGAGAGGCAAACTGAGGAACAGAGAGGTTGAAAACTGAGTGCACAATTATTTAGCTACTTATATCCACTTTTCATCTCAATCCACAAACAAAGAGAAAGTTTTAAAAGCCTTCTGAATTCTAAACAATAAATTACCCTTGAAGCAGAATAAATGAGGGCCATAGGCAGGTGAGTGGAGCAGTAAGGTCAAGGGAGGTGGGCACATGGAGTCCTCAGTCAAGGTAGAACGACCACTTGATCCAAGCAAGGACAGAAACAAGTTCTTGGTTCTGAGCCCAGTTATCCCAATCAGTGCCTAAAAGTGGACCCCTGACTAAGCCACACCTCTGAACGATCTCTCTTGGTTAAGAGAACTAAGAAGCAGTGAACTTCCCCAAAGCCACAAGAAACCATGCTTGAAGAACCATTGGGTTGCATCAGTTTTGAACATCATTTGTGGCTTAGAAGAATTATTTATGTAAGTATTTGGGAGCTCTAGTGGCTTAGTGGTAAGAAGTTGCACTGCCATTCCAAAGGCAAGCAGTTCAAATCCATCAATTACTCTGTGAGAAAAAGGTGGGAACTCTCCTCCCTTGCAATTTAGTGCCTCTGAAAACCTGGTGAAGAGTCAGGCATGAGTTGGTTCCTACTCTACAGTATCTAACAACATGCACTAAGGGAGCTAGAAGAAATTCCTTGAAGAGGCAAACAGAGCCACCTTCAACTATAAAGCTCAGCAGAAAGTTAGGGCAGGTAACAGAAGCTTTTGCTGATATTGCTTCTTGGTAAACAGAATAGAAATATGAGTTTTCTGCACTTGATCAGCAACCTTAAAAAAAAGCCATGCTATGACCATCATAATATATTTGAGCAGAAGGTACCTGAAGAAGGCAGAAGATTTGAGGAAAGAAGAGTAAAGACCACAGCCTTCAATATGGATTATATCCCTATATCAAGAAAGAAAAATCCTCACTGCTAGGCCAAGAGGCAATATTATCATGTTGTTGTTAGCTGTCATCAAATCAGCTACAGCCCATAATGATCCTATGAACAATAGCTCTGCTCTAAGCCATGATCCATCTGACATCAGCAATGATATTCCCAGAGCCGTGGCTTCTTCTACATCCAGCTTGTATTTCTGGCAGTTCTCTCTTGATGTGCTGTTCCAGTTATTTTTGGATAATCTTCAGCAATATTTTGCTTGTTGTTGTTATGTGCCGTCGAGTAGCTTGTTACTCACAGCGACCATATGTATAACAGCCCTAAACCCTGCTCTATTCTGGGCCAATCGCACTGCCTCCGACACACCCATCCC
>NW_006400059.1:1975852-1994889 GCF_000299155.1 Elephantulus edwardii
GGATATGTGATTAGGTATTTTTGTCATGACAGGTGTCTAGAGCAAAGACTACATGGTGGAGTGGACCTGGGGGAGGGTTTGTGAAACAACGAAAGAATTTTAGTTTTACTTTTACAAGAGGGTAGTGTACTAGGGGGGAGGGTTGGGAGGGAAGTGCAACAATGAATGAATGGAAATCTAAAGTCCCTAAATTTTTACTGAAATTAATAATAAATTTAAAAAAAGACTTCACTTATCATATACCTGCTGATCATCTTAATTATTTACTCATTAAGATTCTTAATCATTCATTAGTTATTCATTCATTTCTCTCATCAGCCTAAGTCTCTCCCCCTAAACTCCAGGCTTGTCCCCAACACCTTCACTTAAATACCTCATGACTAGCTCAGTCTCGATGATTAAGACATTCGACAAAATTTTTAAGTAATTACCAAGTCCAATAATTAAGGAACAGTATTATTATTATTTTGGCAAAATTTGTTGTTTGAATGCTTGCTACTAAATGTTTGGTATTCATTATAAAACAGAAATTCTTATATAGTCTAACGAAATAGCTATCATTCATGTTGTGGATGATATGACTGACGCTCTTACAGATACATTAATGTTTTAAAGTCACCCAGCAACTAAGTGGCAGAATTTACTTAAAAATTCAAGACTGCATAGCTCTAAGTTAATGAATTTTTATAACAAAAACTCTACTATCCTAAGTAGTTCATCATTGTGAGGCCCAAATATGGAGGGAGGTATTCAACTTAGCAATGTTTTCAGAGAGAGATACTACTTTATTTCTGAAAGCCAAGACTTACCATTGATTATATATATATAAATTAAAGTGATGTTTTGCATTTTGTCTTAAAAGACACATATAATCCTCCCCAAGGAATTGTGAGAGAAAAAGAAAATTCATTGTAAATCCTAGTCATGATTCTTTTGAAAACTTCAGGCCACAAAACCAAACAAAATGCCAGGGTAGGTGTTTGCTTATAGAAAAACGTCTTATGTCAAGATAATGCAAGCATTAGAATAGTTAATGAACAAAATTGCTAAGCTAACTAAGTCCTTCAATTGCAGATCCTGATACACGCCTTACCAGTCACTTCAGATGTCTATGCATTGTGAAACTCTCAAGAATCAGGACTATTATATTGGCAATTGTATTGGAGTCATCACTATAGTCATTATGGCATTAATTTCAGAAATGTACACTTTCTGTTTTGGACCTTCTGAGCATTAAACATCATGTCCTACTCATCTAGTGCTCCTAGGCTTAGTCATGGTTTCTGTTGTACACAGGACATCTTTATTAGCTCTCCCTCCAGGGACACAAATTCCCACCTCTGGAAAGAAAATAAAGAAATCACATTAATTAATCCTCCCTGACATCAGTACCATAATTTAAAGCAAACTTTCTGCCTAGGAAGATATATCAGGTCCCATGCAGAAAGAAAAACAAATAGAAAGGACAGGTGAGCTGAGGTAAATTTGAAAACACTTAGAAAAGCTAGTGGGAGGAAAGAAAGTGTCAGGAGGAAGAATAGGCAGAAATACATTCTCAGCAATCTATTGATTTGGCAAATTTAATAACTTCAAGAACACAATTAAGAGAAGCAGAACACAGGAAAGGTACCTTATGAGACTTTGAAAGAATAACGTCTAGACAAAATTTTTCATCTGACAGGGAACCAGGCTGAAAGAGAAATGGAAATAATATTCTACTGTGAAATCTTTTTTATTTCTACAATTAGAACAGTCTCTGAAGAAACAGCCTGTCATCTCATAATTGTGTGATTTCTAGGTTTACCAGGATCACTCATACCGAAAGAAACTCTCCCCATAGTCTCTTCTTAATGGATGGAGTTCCAAATTGCAAGGTTTTTATTTTATAAGTTAATCACTGGCACTTGACAAACTGTTATCAATCCATTTGTAAGTAGTCACTTGCGACTCATAACAACCCTATGTATATAGCTCTGGATCATTTTCTGTTCTGTCTCTCATTTTCTGTTCTGTTCTCCCTATCTCTCATACCTACCCCATTATCTCAGTTACTGTGTCAATCCATCTCATCCAGAGTATTCCTCTTCTACATGCTGACTCTGTACCCTTTCGAGTATGATGACCTTCTTCAAGGACTGGTCCCTCCTGTCCACTTGCCCAAAGAATGTGAGAGGGAGCTTCAGAATCCTTGCCTCCAAGGAGCAGCTTTGTTTTACCTTATCCAGGATAAACCTGTTTGTTCTCTTCATGTGTTGTTGTTGTTGTTGTTGTTATGTGCCATTGAGTCGCCTGCAACTCATAGTGACCCTATGTACAAGAGCTCTAAATGCCATTCCTGTGCCAACCTAGTGATCTCAAATGCTCTCATTCCCACCTCTCCAGTCACAGAATCAATCCATCTCATCGAAGGTCTTCCTATCCTTCACCACCCCTCCACTCTGCCAAACATGATGTCCCTTTCCAAGGACCAGTCCCTCCTTGCAACATGCCCAAAGTATGTCAGACAAAGCTTCAGAATCCTTGACTCCAAGGAGCATTCTGGCATTACCTTCTCCAGGACAAACCTGTTTGTTCTCCTAACAGTCCATGGTATATTCAACACTCTTCTCCAATACCACAGCTCAAAGGCATAAATTCTCTTTTTATCATCCCTAGTCAATGTCCAACTCTCTGATGCATAGCAAGTAATTGTGAAGACTATACCCCAGATCAGGCACACCTTTGTCTCCAGCCTGACATCATTGCTCTTCAGTACTCTTGAGAGGTCCCTCACAGCTGACTTTCCCAATGCAATACCTCTCTTGATTTCCTGGCTGCTGTGACCAAGAGTGTTGACTGAGGGTTAGAGTATCTAATTCTTCTCAGTGGTCATGGAAGAAGAAAAGAATAAAGGGGAGGGGGAGAATATCACATATCTGGAATAATTAACATTTCAGGAGCTTGCTAGAGGAAAACATACTATAGCCATAACTAAAATTGTAAGCACTTGTCATATGTAAATATGCCCTAGTACAGCTCCACATGCTATATAAATTGGCTCCCTTGGACCAATATTAGGTCAGAGAAGGTAAAACAGAGAAAGCACGAATGAAAGAGGAAGTGATGGAAGGAGATTGTTCTGCTTCCCTTTAATCCCACCCCACTCAAGATTTAATAACCAATTTGGCTCTAAGACTGGGTAATAACCAGAGTTCAATTCAAACACTTCTGTCAGCTATTTCCTGATCTTAGAACATTGTTTCTATAACTTTGTTCCCTGTTAGAATCTCTATGACCAAATAATTGCTTTGTACCCTTTTGACCTTAGAGGTCACTTTGCTAGAGTCTCTGAGAAACGAGATAAACTTGACCTCTGCCATTTTCACTACTCTGGGGCCAGGTCATATGTATATCTGACAGTCTCCTCTCTCTCAGCCCCTTCTCACTGTTAGGTCTGGACAGGGGAGCCAAGGGGGAGAATGAAGAATTCAAAGAATACACACATTGACAAGAAGGGTGAATGGCCCCGCCCACCTGGCAGAACTAACTGATGAACCATAAATCATAATGGAATGTCCCTCCCTAAAGACTCTGTTATAAAACCCCTCCCCAATAAGTTCTTGGTGTGACTTCCCCATTCTGCATCTTCAGAATAAGGAACCTCACTTGGGAGCTCTCCTATTCCTCCTCCCCCTTTAATAAAGTTGTGTCAAGCTTTTTCTCATTCTCTATGTTTCTTCCTTAAGTCTGCTAACCTAACATTTGATGCATAGAACCTAGGAGACAAGTTAAGGTGCTATGCCCTCGCCTTTCTTCAGGGCGAGTGCTCGCAGTTTCCTGCTCTCCCTCAAACCAGCCCATGTAGTGTCAAGATGCTCAGATGGTGATGTAAAGTCTCACTTCTCTCGTTCTCCCTTGCTCTGTGTGTGGAACTGCTGACTGGATCTCTGCCTCTTTTGTCTTTCTGATCCCTGTCTTCTCCTCCCTCCCTTTTTCCTGGAGGCTCCAAAAAGTAGACCCAATTGACTTCCAGGTGTTTTAACCCTTCATTCCAGGCATTTTAAGCCTCCATGCCAAGCATTTTAAGCCTCTATTCTAGGCTTTTCAGCATTCCAGATGGTCTAAACTCCCATGGGAAGCCAGATCTGTTCCACTGGACTTCTGTCTGCACATACCTAAAAATCACAGATCTAAATCAAAAGTTCATCCAGAAATGCTGGCCATTTCTTCCAGATTATTGATTGCATCCAGGAATGCTAGCACTGTCTATAGCTTTCTTCTGCACCTGAAACTCCCTGTTTCCAGGGGATGCCCTGAAACTCTGGTTGCCTTACCCACTGATCTGAGCACCAAGGGTATACAAATGTCTAGGCCCCCAAGGGATATTCCCTTGGGCTGTCTTCTCTCAAATCTCTCACACTTGAGGCTAGCTGAAGAACTTTTTCTCAAGGCACTTATCTTTTTCTCTGTAACTGAGCAGCCACAATACCAGCTAAATAACAACTCTCAATGGCCTGAAAATAAGACCTTAAGTTCGAGATCTTGACAATTTCTGCCAGCAGACTTAAAGAAGCCTTTTATTTCACTCCCGTTACCCTCTGTCCCAGCCTCCCCCTCACCCTACCCAGCATCTCCTCCAGAACCCACTGCAAATTCACATCAAAAGCTAAGCCCCTTTGTACTCCAGTTGCTCTGCCCTCTCCTATTCCAACCAATCCAGACTCAGTCATTCCTATCCCACTTCTTACATCACCTGTTGCCAGGCACCATGGATTCCCACCAAGATGAATTGTTTTGTTTCCCAATTGCTCTATCTTCCTTCTACTCTGACCAATCCGGACTCTGCCACTCCCCTTCCAATCCTTATTGAGTCCCTCCTATGTCCTCTTTGGAAGTTACAGGCATTAGAAGTTCCATTCACTTCTTTCTCTCTCTGTCAAAACTGCTATAAACTTACTCATCTTTAATCCCGAAGACCCCTACAGCTTCTGTTTCTTCCTCAGTCATATGCAAATGTATCCTCACTACGGGAAGCCCTTTCCAATTCTCCCTCAGACTCAGGACATCTCTCTTCCCTCTCCTCCTTCCCCTCCCAGACCAAGCCCGGAAAACTTTTCCATTCTCCACTTCTCTCTCTCACTCTCTCTCCTCATCCCTTTCATATTTCTAGTTAAAACAAAGTTTTCTACAACTAAAATACCACTCTCTTCCTTTTTTTAACCCTGACCTGCATCTCCCTCCTCTGATCACATAAGCAGCCCCGAACAAAGACACACAGGCAAATTTGCCAAGACTTTCTGCTCTTTCCTCCCCCTCCCTGCTTGTGTGTCAGCTCAAACAAGCTCCTCCTCCCCCATCCCACTCTGGGAAGTTCCTGGGGCAGAGTGGATTATCTAAGTAAAGAGTAAGTTCTCACCACTGTCCAGCAGCCTGAAGAAAAGGCTGGAAACACCCTCCAAACACACCCTATTTGAGGCCTGGCAAACACAGCCTTTAAAGTTTCATTGCCCAAGAGGAACAGTCAGAAACCAATAAAAAGCCTCATGCCCAAGAGAAAGTGAATCTGCAAATCCAAGCCCTGATAACTGCCTTGTGGCAGCAGTGAATGGTCAGAAAACACCTGTTCATTCTAAGAGCCAGCTACTTCCTGGTACATGATTCAAGTGTGGCAAGGACGGCCATTGGCCTAGCTGTCACCCTAACTTTTGCCCTCCAACACAGCCTTGTCCTGTGTGTAGGACACTGGGCCGTTAGAAGGCCAACTACCCTTCAGCTGCCAGTAGCAGTAGGGTAGCCCCTTCACTGAACCTGGTCCTGTATCCTGGCTGATCTCTTAGGCCTGGCCACTGAAGAGTGGAGATGCCCGGGTTTGATGACTTCCATCACCCTTGCCGAGCCCAAGGTAACCCTTCAAGTAGCAGGTAAGCCATTTTCCTTTCTGGTTGACATTGAGGCCTTCCCTCCTAGCTTCTTAGCACTCAACCTCTCTCATTACCCTCAGCAAACAAATACTTACCCATTCTTTTCTTATTATTCCCATATGTCCAATTCCACTGCTAAGCGGGTTCTCCTGTCTAAACTTGGAACTGTGTTTCACTGAAAGTCAAGCAAACCCAGTTCACTTGACTAGCCTCAAGTTCTATCCCTCTTAGTGCTCCTTCCCTCCGAGGCTTCCCCTACATTACTGACAACATCAGATGTTGTCAGCTCTGTTGTATGGGATACTTCCACCCTGTCTGTAGCCTCTCACTACCAACCTATTTTCAATACTCTGAAAAACCCCTCCTCTTGTCCTGTTAGACCCCAATTCCTTGTATGTACACAACACCACAGAAGTTTAAAACCCATTATTACTTGCCAACTTTCCAATAAGTTTCTTATCCCCTAAATAAGTTAATGATCGTTTATTGTGCAGTTCCTCATACCAACTTTCACCTCCCACTGCTCAACTTCTTAACTTCTTGGCCTCCAAAGGATACAGGGAATCTCCTTCCAAGGCCCAACTGTCTCTCCTCATAGTCATGTATCTCGGCTTTCAATTGACCCCCACCATTAGAAGTTTAAGAGTCAATCAGTGCAGAGCTATTGAAAGCCTCAAGCCACCTCAAACCATTGGTCAAATTCTCTCTCTTCTTGGCTTTATTGGTTTCCTTAGACACTGGATTCCCAACTTTTTCTTAATAGCAAAATTCCTTTATGATGTTGCAAAAGCTACCCCACAAGAACCTCTAGACTCACCCTAAATAGTTAGAGGGGCTTTCTCAAGCTCCAATACTTCCTTCAACAGTACCTACCTCTTACTTCACTGAATTCCTCTAAACCCTTCTAACTATATACTGATAGCTTTTGGTGTTTTAGCTCAGCCCTTTATACCCACCTTTGCTCCATTATGTACCTCTCTAAGCAGCTTGATATCATGACTCAGAAGTGACAACTTTGTTTACAAGCTCTAGCAGCTGCAGCTTTCCTAAAGAAGCACTGAAACTTACCTTGAGAAACTCCCTGCAGTTCTTCTCAAGCCATAAGCTTCAAGATCTGCTTTCACATTATTTTCTATCCTTCCTTCCTCCTAGCCAAATACAAGAACTCCACCTACTTTTCCTCAAAACCCCTGGTATCTCTCTCAATCACCTTTCCTTAAGACAGCCACCCTACTAGCGCTTTACTTCCCTCCCTATCTGACCAACCCATCCCAAATCCAGACCATACTCTGTTTGTAGATGACAGCTCTTAGATGACCTCTGACAGTCAACATCAGGAAGCCTATGCTATCATGTCCATAAGCAAGGTATGGGAAGCAGCAAAACTTCCTGAGGGCACAACCTCACAAAAAGCCAAGCTTATTGCCCTGCTGAAAGTCCTATATCTAGCTAGAGGCTTGAATGTCAACATTTACACATGTTCTAAATATGCCTTTTTAATTGCTCATTGCCATTCTGCTATCTGGCACAAATGAGGCTTTATAACAACAAAAGGCTCACCTCTAAATAGTAAGTTGATATTCTTTTATTAAAAGCTCTTCCACTGCCCAAGCAGGTTGCTATAATTCACTGCAAAGGACATCACTAAAATTCTTCCCTTATCACAAAGGGAAACAACAAAGCAGACCATATAGTAAAAACTTTAGCTTTGCAGCTACAACAACAGGCCACCCCCCCCCATCTTGTCTTTCTTCATTCCAGATCTCCATCCAAAAGAAAAAAAAGTCTTTCCTCCAAAATAGAGGCTGCTTAACTTCCAGTGAATAGATAATGGTAAATGACAAAGCACTTTTGCCTCAAGAACAAGAAGCAGATATTGCAATGCAGGTGCAGCAGTCCCTACATATAAAAGCCAAAAATTCCCCCAACCTTTGTTTCATTCCCCTTCCTTGACCCAGACTGTTAAATCAGTGCAGGGCAGATGTCTTACTTGTAAACTAGTGAATACTCAGAGGAACATCTGCACCACCACCCTCATGCAAACACAAATCAACTCCGAGGCCACAAGCCTGGACAGAATTGGCAGGTTGAATACACACATATGCGGACCCACAGGAAATATAAGTATCTCCTAACTATGGCAGATACCTTCTCGGGATGGATTGAAGCCTTCCCCACCTGGCAAGAAACAACAAATGAAATCTCTGAGGCACTACTCCAGCATATCATCCTCAGGTTTGGCCTCCCTACTTCTATACAATCAGACAATGGTCCTAAGTTTGTCTCCAAAGTCACTCATCAAGAATCTTTAAGTATCTGCTGGAAGCTGTACATACTCATACTGTATCTCCCCCAGTCTTTAGGCAAGAAGAGCGCGTAAATGGACTCATTAAGTCCCATGTTACTAAACTGACTGTAGAGTTACAAAAGTCTTTAGTTGATTTACTTCCTATTGCCTTAGCCAGTATCCAAGCAACACCCTAACTCACCATCCTTTCTGAGTCCCTTCAAACTAATGTATGGCCAACCGTTTCTGCTGAACCATAACTTATCTGCCAAGCCTTCTCTTTTAGTATCATATCTCATCTCCTCCTCCTTAGAAAATTACTCTGGAAACATGCAGACTGCTGCATATCCAGACCCTCCTCTGAGAGTCTAGACCAAACCAGGAGACACCATTCTCATCAGGCAGCATGTGCCCAAGCCTTTCCAAACACTCTGAGACAGACCTTATACAGCCATCCTGACCACCCCCACAGCTGTTAAGGTCATAAGTAACCCCCATTGGCACCACTTTTCTCAGGTCAAACATGCTCCTCTCACTGAGCGAGTTTCTTACACCTCTTAGACGGTAGGTCCCACTACTCTCTGCTTCACTCAGCACTCAAGTCCTAGAGAAACTTCCACAACGTAGTTTATTCCAAACACACACTTCATTGGCTCAGCGGACTGCTCTCTATAAAGACGCCAAGCAGCAATCACCATTTCATCCTATAGAAGACCCTTGGTTTGCTTCCTATATGACCAAGTCCACTCATTCTGTCAGAAGTGGCCAGAGAGATATGAGTGTTGTCCATATTGTTCATGCAAGATCCATGACATTTATAATACCAAAGTTTTTTATATTGAATGGAGAAAATTAAAGGTGCCTTTGTCCTGTTTTATCACTAAAGAGGCTTGGATGTTAAGTCCAGACAGCGAGGACAAGGGGAAGAATGAAGAATTCAAAGAACACACACATCGATAAGAAGAGTGAATAACTGTGCCCACCTGGTAGGACTAACGGATGAACCATAAATCACAATAGAATGTCCCTCCCTAAAGACTCTTATAAAAACCTTCCCCAATAAGTTCATGGTGTGACTTCCCCATTCTGCATCTTCAGAATGAGGAACCTTACCCAGGAGCTCCCCTATCGCCCCCTTTAATAAAGTCGTGTTAAACTTTCTCTCATTCTCTCTGATTCCTTCCTTAAGTCTGCTAACCTAACACTCACCATTGCCGGATGCATGGATCATGGACCATGTCTTACTTTCACTCTGACATGGCACATATTTCCACATTCACGCCCTTCCAAGAGGAAGCGTACCTTGTAACTTGTATTCACTCAGGGTATGTACTGTGAATTCTAATCAGCTCTGAGACCTTATGAAACCACCTTGTATTAAGAAAATAATTTTTCCGTTTTTATTTACAAATTTTAAAGTGACTTTCTTAAAGAACATTTTTCCCATGAAAAACTTAGGAAGGGATTATGACTTAAGCCTTGAAATTAGCTTTGAAACATTGGATGTTACTTTTAGTTTATAAGTTAGTCTAAAAGTTTCTTTTCATTACCTTGTTTTTTTGATAAATTTCATATCGTAAAATTTGAAATAGCATAAAAGATGCAAAAAAGTCATCATGCAAGTATCTGTTGTTGTGTACCGTTAAGTTGGAAATGACTCATAGTTCACCTTCTAGTAGGTTTTCAGAGGTAGTTTAATCACATAGGAGAATATTGTCCATCTTCATCTCAGGAAGCAGTAGGTGGATTCGAACCACATGTCCTGGGGATGGAAGTATAGCCCTTTACCACTAGACTACCAAAGCTCCCTATGAAATTACCTATTTTCAGGTTTTATTCTTCTGAGCTTGAATCTGATTTTACCCTTTCTCCTACTCACAAATAAAACCCCCTTTCTTTTCTATACTGGATCTTGATTTTGTAAATATCTTACAAAATGATAAAAATTCAAGTGGGAGAAAATACAAGTTATAACTTGTCAATTGATTTTGTGAAACATTGATCACCATAACCACAAGAATCTTAACTCTTGTAAATAGGTCTGAAGATGAATCTTAACCAAGCAATAAGCACCCCTATTTTCTAAAGAAAGTAAATAATAAAAAATAAAATAATATTCTCATATTTGTGAAACCAAGAATTGTTTCACAGAATGTTTATTTCACTAGCTTTTCTCATTTACAATCATGGTAGACACAGAATAATTTTACTTGTTTTCAGTGTGAATTTAATAAAAGAAGATGTAAAATCTGTGAATTGTGATGATGGTGAAGAATACTGAATATATCACAGACTGCCAAAAGAATAAACAAAAATGTCTTGGGAGAAGAGCAGTCTTCTCCTTAGACGTGAGTATGAGAAGATTTCTCATCACATAGTTTGGGAATATTTTAGGAGAGACCAGTTGCTTCAAAAGAACACTACTTGATAAAGCAGAGAGTCAATGAAAGAGAGGAAGACACATCAAAATAGTTTAACACAATGGCTGCAACAAGTAGCAATCCACTCAGCAATGTGTGGGTATGATTAGTATGCTTCAACAATCATTACTGTCTTTACTCTCCTCTTCTTGTTGTCACTGTGTCAATTTCTACTTATATTTTTGATTTGTTAGGGACCATCAAGTCATCAACTCATGGTGACCCTCTGAACAACAGATTGAAACCTTGCCCTTTTCTGCACCACCCTCAAGCTCCACCATACTCAAGATCATCATTATGGCAATCTATCTTTGTGCGTGTGTATGTGTGTCTTTTTTGTGTCAATCTATCTTCTTGAACGTCTTCCTCTTTTGCCATAACCTTCTACCTTTTCCAGAATGATGTCTTTTTTCCAGTGGCTGACCCTTCTTGACAACATGCCCCAAACATAAAATAACAGTTTCACCATCTTTGCCTTCATTGAGCACCCTAACACCACAATTAAAAGATACTGATCCTTCTTCAGTCTTCCTTATTCACTGTCCGACTTCCAGGTGCATAAGAAACAATTGAAGATCTCATGGCTTGAATCAGATGCACCTTAGTTTTTAAACCGGCATCCTTGTTCTTTATCACTTTAAAGATGTCCTTGGTAGCAGATTTCCCAGTGTAACATTGTTGTCTTGTGGTTAGTGCCGTAGAAGCTCTTCTCACACAAGCAAAACATTGTACCAGACAGTAGACACTAGACAGAGCAATGTCCAAGTACCAAGGCAGTACAGTGTATAGAAATCTTGGCGATTTTGGGAGAGCAGACTTGAGAGCAAGGAACATTACAGTGTAATTTTTTTTTAGAGCACAAGGAAGGGTGGGGGGATAAACAATGAGGCAAAAGTGAAGGTAAAAAAAAAGTAAGAAAAGAAGTGTTTATTAGAAAGTTACAACTCAAAGGGATGGATCTCACTCTTTGAAAGGAAATATGGAGGAGAGTCAATGTGCTTGTGAGTTGAGGCTCTGATCATAGCATCCTTCTCTGGATAGGCCTGAGGCTAGAGTTTGGGCCAATGAGATGACTCCAGGGAGAGTTTAAAGCTAGTGCGTGGTTTTCATTCTGGTCCCTGTTCTCTGATGCCATTCACAAGCTCAAAGTGTCAGACCACTACTTCTGTCATTATTTATGCACTCAAAGCATTATTTCTAGATGTGTAAATATTGGCTTCTTGGTTCTGATAACTCAATTTTTCAAGCATAAACTCATGCCTCTTATCTTCTTGGTTCTAATCCTGACAACATGTCTTTTGATTTCTACTGATGGTGATTCCATATGTGTCAGAGTAGAACTGCACACTATAGGTCTATGAAGGGTTGTGATATTTTGGAACTAGATTGCCATGCCTTTCTTACACAGCCCATCTAAGTGTGAGCCAACCCATAAACCATCGACATCACTCAGGGAATTCCTGTTTTCTATATTGTTTTTGTTAAGTATCACAGAGTTGGAATCAGCTATAACTGACTCTCCAGCAGGTTTTCAGAGGCTGTAAATTACAAAACAGGAAATTGTCTATCTTTATTCTGAGGAGAAGTTCGCAGATTTTGAACTGCCTGCCTTTGGAATGGCAACCTAACTCCTTACCACTAAGGCACCAGAGATCCCTATGTTTTCTATACTCATTGTTGTTGTTATGTGCTATTGAGTCACTTGCAACTCATACAACAGCCCTAAACCCTGTTCTGTCCTATGCCAATCTCATTATCTCTGACACACCTACCCCATTACTCCAGTCACTGAATCATACAGGGTCTTCCTTCCCTACACTGTCCGTCCACACTCTCAAGCATGATATTCCTCTCCAAGGACTGGTCTCTCTTTGCAATATGTCCAGAGTATCTCAGGCAAAGCTTTAGAATCCTTGCCTCCAAGGAGCAGCCTGGTTTAACCCTCTATTGGACAAGCCCGTTCATTTTCTTAGCAGTCCATGATATTTTCAATACTCTTCACCAACACCACTGCTCAAAGACATCAATTCTCCTATCATCCCTAGTCATTTTCTAGCTTTCTGATGCATAGCAAGTGATTACAAAGACCATGACCTATATCGGATGCACCTTAGTCTTTAGAGTGTAATCATTTCTCTTTAGTACTTTGGAGAGGTCTCTAACAGCAGGCTTTCCCATTGCAATACATTTTTTCATTTCCTGGCTGCTGATACCAAGAGTGTTGATTGTGGAGTCAAGCAAACTAAAGTTGTTAATAATCTCAACCTCTTCACCATCCATCCTGATGCTGCCAATTGGCCCACTGGTGAGAATCTTTTTTTTCTTGATACTGAGCCTCAATCCATATTGAAGGCTGCAGTCCTTCAACAAGGAGGGTTGTTTCATCTGCATAAGACAGATGAAATAGTGTTGATGAATCTTCCTCCAATCCTGATGCCACATTTCTCCTCATAGAGCCCAGCCTCCGGATAATTTGTTCTGCATAAAGATTGAAAAGGTATGAAGATAGGGCACATCCCTGGAATATACCCTTCTCAATTTTGAAACATGCAGTGTTAATAATGGGTGACTGGGATGCAAAAGTTGACAACAGAGAAGAAGGATCAGTAGTCAGAAAACATGGATTTGGTGACAGAAATGAAGCTAGAGAGAGAATGATTGAATTTTGCCCAATCAATGATTTATTCACTTCAAATACATTTTTAAGAAACATAAATGCAGGTTATGGATTTTACCTGATGGTTTGCATAGGAATCAGATTGATTACATCTGTGGAAAGAACCACTGGAGAAGCTCAATATCAGCGGTGAAAACTAGGCCAGGTGCTGATTGTGGAATAGACTACCAACTAATTACATTCAAGTTCAAGCTGAAGCTAAGGAAAATGAAATAAAAATCCACAGGAACCAAAATATGACCTTGAGTCTATCCCACCTGAATTTCAAAACTATCTCAGGAACAGGTTTGAGGCCATGAACACCAGTGAGCGAAGAACAGATAAGCTGTGGGAGGATATCAAGGGTATCATCCAGGAAGGGTTCAAAAGGTCATTACAAAACAGAGGAGGAAGAAAAGACCAAAATGGATGTCAAAAGAGACTCTGAATATTGTACTAGAGAGCTGAGAAGCCAAAGCAGAGGGAAGAATTCAAAATATTAAAGAGCTGAACAGAAGATTTCAAAAGGCAGCGTGGGAAGACAAAGCAAAGTATTAGAATGAAATGTGCAAGGAGCTGGAGTCAGAAAAGCACAAACGCCAAACTCACTCAGCATTTCTTAAACTGAAGGAACTGAAGAACAAATTCAAACCTTGATTTTCAATACTTAAGGATGCTTTGGGCGGAATATTAAATGATCCAGAAAGTAGTAAAAGAAGACGAAAGGAGTATACAGAGTTATTGTACTGAAAGGAATTGGCAGACACAGAAGAATTTAATGAAGCAACATATAAGCAAGAGCCTATGGTGATGAAGAAAGAAGTTCAAGCTGCTTTGAAAGAATTGGCAAAAAAATAAGGCCCCGGGGATAGATGGTATACCAATTGACATATTTCAACAAACAGACGCTGCCCTGCATGTGCTCACCAAGTTGTGCCAAGAAATCTGGAGGACAACTACTTGGCCAATTGACTGGAAGAGATCTAAATTTGTTCCCATTCTGAAGAAAGGTGATCCTGCAGAGTGTGGAAATTATCGAACAATATCATTAATATAATATGCAAGCAAGATTCTGCTTGAAGATTATCCCAATATGACTTGAAACAGCATATCAACAGAGAACTGCCTGAAGTGCAGGCTGGGTTTTGAAGGAGTTGTGGTACGAGGGATATTGTAGCTTATGTTATATGGATTTTGTCTGAAAGTAGGGAATACCAGAAGAATGTCTATGTGTGTTTTATTGATTATGCAAAGGCGTTTGACTGTGTGGATCACAACAAAGCGTGGCTGACTCTGAGAAGAATGGGAATCCCAAAACACTTGATCATGCTAATGTGAAACCTATACTTGGGCCAGGAGGAAGTCATAAGAACAAAGCAAGAAAACACTGCATGGTTTCTATACTACACACCTTATTTTATTTTGCAATGGCACTCCTTCACTTAATTTCACTATTTGAAATCCCAACACTCAGGAATTCATTTGGATAAAGAATGTTCTATTTCTAAAACTGCAAATGCCTATGATAAGCTAAAGAACTTATAAGCCATTTACATGTTGGTGTGAGAACCATTCAATCAGATTGCTAGTATCCTGAAAGAATGAGCTTTTTTTGTTAGAGGAGGGGAAAGGTAATAATTAAGAGGGTGCATTTGGTTTAGAAGCTTGTTTGGGGAAGTAGGACACAGCTTTGGCCTTTTAAGGTGCTTGCACACTTCAAGAAGAGAGTTTCAGGAAGTGGAGAGAAGAGGTGTTAAACACAAACTTGACCTACTTTGAATTTTTGTTCAAGACAGGCGCAGATAGAGAACAGCATAGCTAAGTGATGAGAAATGGTAGAAGAAAACTTCCTTGTGTTGAGATCTAGAGAAAGCATGACTTGCCTAAATTCATTGAGCCAGCCAGAGACAGAACAGGAGCATGATCCCATATATGCAGTCTACTAAACCAGGCAAGGCTCTGATGCACAACAAAGGCAAGGCAATACTTCCATGGTACCCAGGGCACAGAACTCCAGCAGAGCCCCAGGTTCTGCTGCTCAGGCATAATCATCCTGGGAGCTTCATGACTCTGACAGCTTCATGTCCATAAGAGTATGAGCCTCTAGTTATAAATCAAGCTTAGTAATCCTTCTTTGGATTATAGTCCATTCCTAGGTCCAGGAGGGTTTGTGCAGTACAAAGATAGAAATGCTCAGCTCAAGATGGACCTGGCTTCCCTCTCTTCCTCAAGGAGCACAGAGCTGGTTGGGGTGGGAAGTAGAAGCATTTGGAAGAGTCACACACTCTCTGAAATGCCATAAGTTCACAGTATTGTTTCCAGAAGCTAACAAGTCTCCAGGGCCATCTGTTTCCTGTAACCCAGGACAATAATTCTGAAGTGCTGTCAAAGGAGGAAATCACCACTGGGCGATTACACCTCTGTATCTAGATGGCTTTGTTAATCCTCATCACTATTTCTCATATGACCAAATACCTGAACGGAAAACAATTGTTCTGTTTGGGGGCGGTGTGTCTCTCTGTGTGTGTGTACGTGTGTGATGGCTAGAATAAAAACACCTCAGCCCTAGGTGAGCCCCAGGCCTATCCTAAGCATTGGATGGTGAAGCAGAGATGACTCATAGTCACCAACTTGGAGTTCCTGAAGCAATAAGATACTTAAAAGAAGGAGGATAATTAGGATAATGACTCTGGTTATTTAATTCCCCTATCCACTGCTCCTGTGATCTCACAATACCTTCAAACATAGCGTAAGAAGGAGCAGCTACTCTGCACATGATTTGAGGCAAGGATTCAAAGAGCTCCGAACTCGGGAGGAAAGCTTTGTATTTAACTTAATAATGACCAGAAGGCATTATCGCTTCTGACCCAAAGTGCTGAAAAGTTAACATGGCAACAGAGGATTTATCCCTAATTCTGTTCTTTACTTTTGTGGGTGTCTTTCTTGTGCAAGTGACCACTCTGTGCCTAGTTTCTTAGTGTAAATTGGATGATACAATTATCACCACTTTATAAGACTGTGAAAATTCAATGAGTGTGGGGTATGTTTAGCAACCAACCTTGCATGGAATTAAGTGCCCAATATTCAAAACTCTAATTTATTTTCATAGATTCAGAACCAACTGAAAGGTGACTCAGAGGCAGTAAATCACATAAATGGAGATTGCCCAACTTTCTCTTCTGAGCAGCAGGTGGATTTGAACTACCTGCCCTTGAGTTGGTAGCACAGCTCCTTACCCACTAGACCACCAGAGCTCCCAAGTGCTTAAGCAATGATAGCCATTGTTATCAACAGAGAAACTTGGGTGGTGTAGTCCATAAGGAGTTGCATTGCTAACCCAAAGGTCTGGCTCCTCTCCGGCGGTTCAAATTCAGAGAGAACAGTCTTCTTCCATGTGATTTACAGCCATCAGAAAAATCACTGGAGGATGAGCTATCAGATTTAAAAATAGTGAGAGAGTTTTGAAAAATTATTTGCAATAAGGTGATGCAATGGGTTATACCATGAGCTTTTACTTTAAAGGTTCACAGTTTCAACCCGCTAGTTTCTCTGTAGAAAAACAATCAGGTTTTCTCACTTTAAGATTTACAGCTCGGAAATTCAATGGAGGGTTGCCAGGAGTTGGAATTGATTTGAAGGCAGAAGGATTGTTTTGGGGGAAGTTATTATTATCAATATTAATAAAATGTGTGAGAAAGCAGTTTAAAAAAAGATCAAGGTGAAAAAAATGACAATCAGAGCAAAGGCTACTAGAGATGGGAAGGGAGAAGATGGATCAGTTCTAGAAGTAAGACATTCTTTTGCTGAAGTGTATTGAACATTTGCTGGATACCAGACATGGTATCATGCCCCTGGAGACACAGAGAGCAAGTATGGAGGCGGCCGCAGAACTATCTTGACTTTAAGAGAAACCCCTGTCTGGGATGGTGCTAGCCAAGGACAAAGATCCTGGGAATTAAGAAAGTTTACATGCCTTCCACAGTGGTTGCACCATTTTACACACCCACCAACAGTGAATAAGGGTTCCAGTTTCTTCACAATCTCACCACCATTTGCTGCTCTGTTGAATTTTGCTATTCTTACTAGCATAAGATGATATTTCATAATTGTTTTGATTTGCATCTCTCTTAGAGCTAGATATTTTGAATATTTCTTCATGTGCTTGTTGGCCATCTGGATGTCTTCTTTGGTGAAGTGTCTGTTCATATCCTGTGTCCATTTTTCAATTGTGTTATTTACTTTTATCTTGTTGTGGTGCTCGAGTATTTTAAAAATTCTAGATATAAGTCCCTTATCTGACATATCATTGTTACTGTTGTTATGTGCCGTTGAGTTACTTGCAACTCATAGCAACCCTATGTACAACAGCCCTAAACTCTGCTCTGTCCTGTGCCAATCACACTGTCTCAGACACACCCATCCCGATTACCCCAGTCACTGAATCAATCCACCTCATAGAGGGCCTTCCCCTACTGCACCTGTCCTCCACCCTACCAAACATGATGTCCCTCTCCAAGGACCGGTCTCTCCTTGCAACATGACCAAAGTATGTCGACGAAGCCTTAGAATCCTGGCCTCCAAGGAGCAGCCGGTTTAACCTTCTGTAGGATGAATCTGTTTGTTTTCTTAGCAGTCCATTGTACCCTCAATACTCTTCTCCAGCACCACAGCTGAAAGGAGTCAATTCTCCTTCTATCCTCCTTGGTCACTGTCCAACTCTCTGATGCATAACAAGTGATTGCAAAGACCATGGCCTGTATCAGATGCAACTTAGTCTCCAGAGAGACACCATTGCTCTTCAGAACTTTGGAAAGGTCCCTAACAGTTGGCTTTCCCATGGCAATATGTCTTTTAATTTCCTGGCTACTGGTGTCAAAAGTGTTGAATATGGAGCCAACCAGACTAAAGCTGTGAACAATCTCAGTCTCTTCGCCATCCATCCTGATGCTGCCAATTGGTCCAGTGGTGAGAATCTTTGTCTTCTTGACATTGAGCCTCAATCTATATTGGAGGCTGCAGTCCTTGACCCTCTGCAACAAGCGCTTCAGGTCCTCCTCAGTTTCAGCAAGCAAGGTTGTGTCACCTGCATAATGACATATCATTACCAAATATTTTCCCCAGTCTGTGGCTTCCCTTTTTACTCTGTTGGAGAAGTTTTTGGATGTGCTTAGGGACTTGATTCTTAGAAGATCCCATTCATCTATTTTATCATCTCCTGGTTGTAGGTTTTTCAGGATATTTGGAAGACTGTTTATGTTGTGGATTAGGGCTTCTAGAGGTGTTCCAAGCTTTTCTCTAATGAAGTTTATAGTCTTTGATTTTAGTCCTAGGTCCTCGATCCACTTTGAGTTGATTTTTGTGTATGGAGTGAGGTGTTGATCTTGCTTGAGTTTTCTACAGATAGGTTTTCCAATATGACACAAAATGCCTGACCCTGGAAGACATTATGCTGAGTGAAATATCTCAGTCACAAAAGGACAAATACTGCATAGTGCCAGTGTTATAAAATAGGACTGACATTGGGGTTGAGGGGAACCTAAGAAAAGAGGGGCTAAATAATGTATATTGCGTTGAAACAGATGAGGGAGATAACTGTTTAAAAGGAATATTGGATTAGGTATTCTTTCCATGACAAGATTATAGAAAAAGAAATGCATATTAAAGTGAACTGTGGACTGGGGGCCGGGGACAGGGGGAGATAGTATAAAAATGAAAGAATTTATTTTTCTTCAAAGAGAAAAATGAACTGGAGAGGTGGGCAGGGAGGAAAATGT
>NW_006400059.1:1995504-1996841 GCF_000299155.1 Elephantulus edwardii
TAATAAATAGAAAGTTTGAGGGATTGTACACCAATGAAAGAATTTTTTCTCTTACTTTTCAGAGAGAGGAGAAAACTGGGCAGGGGAGGGCAGGGAGAAAAATGCAACAATGAGTGAATGGAAATCCAAAATCTCTGTAAACATTCATTAAAATTAATAAAAAAAACTGTAAAAAAATTAGAAAATTTACATGTAAGAGTGCCTGAAGGAAGAATAATCAGCCGTGGAGCAATTTAATCCAGGAAAAAATGAGGGGAAGCCATTAGTAGAGGTCTAAATTTCTAGTACTTGCTTGCTAATGACATAAAGACAAAATTGGCTGAGAGGGAGAATTTCGGAAATAGTTTAGGAATGAGAGACAAAAATCTCTCACTAGCACAAAGGTGGTACATTTCTCCTTAACAGGAAACATATCTGAGGGGACATGAAACTTGGAAGACACCAAAGAACATGCCTATGCTTTTGCCAGTTGACCTTCTACCTATTAACACTTCCCTGGCTTTGCTGATGTGTAGCAAAAGGTAAGAATGTCCAGGAATCTCAGTCTTACTCTCTGATAACCTGTGGGTGTTCTCTTGTGACGAAATAATGCTTTAAGTCACAACTCCAAATATCCTCCCCAGAGTTTTTAAGTGAGTGGATGACTAACCCTTTCTTTTATCAAGGCATTACTGGAACAAGTTCTGTGTGTACATAAGGTTCTAAGAAAATTTTCATTTATATAATACCATTGCAAAGCCCTGGGTAATACCATTACAAACTCCCCTCCCTTCCAGAGAATACACACTGAGGAGGAGCCAAGCTTTGGGGAAGTGGGAACTCAGATTTCCAGCCAAGCATCTGTGGGTGGAAAAGAGTATATATTACAGGTCATGTCAGGCTGAAGGCTTTTGAATGCATCTGGATTAGAGTCTGCCCATTGCTTAACGAAGAAAGAGTTCCTGTGCAGGTAAATATCTTTGGTTCCAAGGGTGGATTCAGTATAATCTACAGCCACTAGGGGCTTCTCTGAGGTCTAGATTCAGAGGGTGAGAGAATGGCATGGGTTGCTAGTTGCATTTTCTTGTTTGAACCTTCCAGGTTAGAGTGTAGATGGAAAAGCCCTAAGTCTGGACATTGGAGTCTGGATCTCAACCTTGTCATTACTAATCATTGTGACTTTGAAGAACAGCCTTCATCTCTTTGTACTGACTTTTCTCTTTTGAAAAGAACAGGTATTGTAGCTACTGATCATTAAGGTCCCTCCAAACCCTGGTTTCTATAAATGGCCATTTGGTAGAGTTCTTGACACTGGTACACACTATCACTTACTGGGATGCAGACCAGTCCAGGATTCT
>NW_006400059.1:1996941-2009290 GCF_000299155.1 Elephantulus edwardii
GAACCCTTATTCACTGTTGGTGGGAGTGTAAAATGGTGCAACCACTGTGGAAAGTGGTGTGGTACTTTTTCAAAAAGATGCAAACAGAGATACCACTTGACCCAGCAATTCCACTACTGGGAATATACCTCAAAGAAACCATAACTGCCATCCAAGCAGATACATACACACCCATGTTTATTGTGGCTTTGTTCATAATAGCAAGGAGTTGGAAACAACCTTAGTGCCCATCAACAAACGAATGGATAGAGAAGCTGTAGTATATTCACACAATGGAATACTAAATGGGTAACCCTGGAGGACATTATGCTGAGTGAAATATCTCAGTCACAAAAGGACAAACACTGCATAGTGCCACTGCTGTAGAATGGGACTGACATCAGTGTTAGGGTAAGAATGAGAAAAACTGGATAAATTATATATACTTCATTGAAACCGATGAGGGAGAGAACAGTTTAAAAGCAATATATTTTAGGGCATTATGATTATCATAAGAGCTCAGAATGAGGGTTGCAGAGTGGAATACGCTCTGGGTGGGGGTGAGGAGGTGCAGGGGGATTGTATACCAATGAAGGAATTTTTCTTCTGCTTTACAAGAAGAGCGAACTAAGGGTGGGGGTGGGGTGGGCAGGAAGAAATGTGCAACAATGAATGAATGGGAATCTAAAATCTCTGTAAATGTTCATTGAAATTAATTAAATTATAAAAAAAGAGGTCTTAGGGAGCTGGGTCTTTCCTGGGACCATGTGAAGCCCTGATACCTAAGGACTCAGGTTATTCTTCTGCTACCTATGAGCAGTAATGCTAGTTTGAAATCCTCTGTGAAATCAAATACACAGGAGAAACTGATAATAACATTCATGTTCTGTGAGAGTGAACCTATCTTACAAGATATTTGCCAGTGTGGGACTCAGTAGCAGCCTCTCTTAGAAATCTTGAAGTAGCCACTGTTTGGTCAGTGTGTTTCCATCAGGATGCTGAAAATCACAATGGAACTCTGGACTACTATGGAGCAAGACCGTCAGCTCTCAGCTGCATTCTTAAATCTCTTGTGAGAAGGCAGAGGAAGGACGCGATTTGAGTAGAATGCAGCCTATATGTGTTAAACATGTCAATTCCCAAAATATCAGCCAGACTACCTGTGGATTCTAGCCTGATTCCTATGGACTGGATTTATCCAGTCTGCCCTTGAGAGCTTTTCCAGAGCTGATAGTATCTGGGAACCTTCTCAGGCATCTCTGAGTTTTGAGAGAGAGCTGGGTCCTACCTATGATCTAGAAGGAGCAGCTCGGCAGTGACAGGGACACTACCCAGAGTGTGAGTCTGGGCCCTGGACTATGACTTCCATGAGGACAGAGATTCTAGTTCATTCTTTCAGGACTACCTGGTCTAGCACCTGGTCCAAGGGGAGACACTCCATAAAGGCTTGTTTAGATGAACTGAATCTACTACTTTTCATACTGCCTTGTAAATCTCTCTTCTGAGCATCACAACATAGAAAGAACCAGAATTGACTTAACTATCAGTAGTTTAATTGGTCTTGTGAAAAATCACTCTTCTCCAAGGGTAATCACTAAACTGACTTTTAACACATAAATAGGGTTTTCCCATTTTTTAATGCAATGTAAATGGAAAGAGTGCTTTAATGGGTAGGGAGTTGCACTGTCAACCCAAAGGTGTACAGTTCGAATCTACCAACTACTCCCCAGGATGAAGATGAGGAAGGTGCTTTATAATCTCTGCAAACTGGAAGGTCAGTGATGAGTCAGTTACAATTCCAAGGCAATGAGTTTGAAGTTATGTTTTTATATATACAAACAATATAGATATATTCATTTATTTATACAAATAGAATTTATATGCCTGGACTTTTGTTTTCTCTTAGCATTATTTGTGAATGCCATCACAGCTAGCATGTAGCATGTAGTTCTTATGTGTTCATTCCCAATTCTGTATAGTATCCTATTGTGTGACTGTTCCTCATTATACTTACTTATATTGGGCACTGTCTAGAACCTCTTTCAAAGTGCTGAAAAGCAAGGATGTCACACTGAAGACTAAGGGGAAACTTGGGGTAACTTTTGTATAGTGGGTGGGATCTGAGTCATGGGAAAGTTGCATAAAAATGAATTACAGAAACAAAAAAAAGAAGATAGAAAGAAGAAAAACAATGAAAATATTATGGCTTGTATCAGAAAAGAAAAACATTTGGGATATGTGTATGTAAATGTAAAGCTAAGTTTGGAGGCATCATTAAGGGTGCCCCTGAAAATAAGTTTCCAAGTTAATCAGTTCTCAGTGACAGGATCATAATAACAGGCCAACTGGTAAATGGTTGACAAGTCATGAAAAGTTTTAAACTATTTTTTTATTTGAGTAAACATTTAAAAATCATTAGTCTTTTTTCAGAAATCATTCCTAGACATTAATTACCTTTGATTGTTGTAGTTGACTTTTTACTATGTGAAAACAAATGCTCATTGTATACCTTCACCTATTATCTCTGGTTTTTCTCCTTTCTTTTCCCATCTCCAACTTATGAAAGCCATAGCGTTTATCCTGTTCCAGATTGTTAATTACAATACACATAGTATTTGTTTACTCACTTTAGATTTGAAATTTTCACATCTCATTTCAATTTCACGACAGGAGGGAAGAGGAAAGCAGAGCAGATGTTACGTGTCTTTACATTTTACAGATGAGGAAATATCTTTTTGATCGGTTAATCCATCATTAATTAACATTTATCAAGCATAAAGGAATCTTTATCAAGCATTGTTCATGACTCAGTACTGGCCTCGGTGAATGGAAATACACACACACACACTCAGAGCCCACCATTAGGTATATCATCAGACTTTCGGAATTTCCTGGGCTGTTTATATTCTTTTTTGTTTTCTGAAAGGCAAAACTCTGCTCTAAAAAGCAAACCTAGTGTACTTGGGTGTCTTGTTACAAACCAAACTTAAATGCAGACAGGTAACGAAATGCTTAGTCAAATATTTCAGACCATTAGTTTTGCAAAAGCTTTTCCCCTTTTGTGAACAAGTCAGGATTTTGACGAGGACAGTCTGGTTGGTGATCCATAACCCCAAACCCACCTAAAGACTGTGCAGGAGTGTTTGAGGCCATCACAGCTAAACCATAAACTAGAGCTGTTACCAGACAGAAAGAGCAAGTCACACCTTCAAGGCTTTGGAGACAGGAATTTTAAGTCTGTTTAAAAATAAAAATGAACCCATTATGGGATTATATTATTCCATTAGTCTCTATTTGGAACTTCCTTCTGTGCTTAGACTAGGCAGTAAAGCCTGACCTGTTTACATAATTCTTTAAAGGTTGGCAAAATTTCCTGTAAACAGATAGAAAAGAAAACATACCCGACTTTGTGAGCCATGTAACCTCTATCAAAGATTATACCTTCATAGTGCAAAAGTATCCACATCCAATATGTAAATAAGACAGAGTGTGTTTTCAATAAAAATTTACTTTCAGCACCTTCACGTATGCTAAAATTCCTGGTTGGTACAAATGGCTTGTACCAGGCTTTTGACCTAAAATTTGGCAATTTACAACATGGGTTTGATTTTATATTATTAGCAACTAATTACATTAATAAATTTCAATTAATGTTATAAAACAAAATGTCTATGAATGATTGCATGAACTACCAATGTGTTTTGTGAATTTTCATTCAAATAAAATAAGTTAAAAGATAAAAGTAAAACAAAAGTACTTTTTAATAAATGGTTTACATGTCTAACGCATCTGTGGTAATAAGGAGGAAAGGCCTGGTGATTTGCTTCTGTGAAACCACAGTCAAGAAAACTGAATGGAGTTGATGATTCTATTCTGTCACAGGGAGTCATTAGGATCTGGGATTGACTGGCTGATATAAGGTTCGTTGTTTGTTGATTTCACATACATTATGTCTTCGGATTCCGGGTGTTGGCAGTAGATGACATAATAATTTTGTAGGTGAGCAAATGAGTTGCAGAGAGGCTAAAGGGGTCTGCATGGTCACATGGTGCAAGGTCACAGACCCAGCCGCCTCCTAGATTCACCAGTCCTAAAACTAGCACTCCATGACCACTGCACACCATCAATTACACCGGGGCAGCACAGTGCTTGTCCAAGATAAATCACGCAGGGCATGTCATCAGTCTTCTTCTTTTGCTCCAACTGTCAAGAACGCAAAATTGGTCATTTGTTTTCAACTCAGTGATTTTTATCATGGACACACAGCCAGCGGGTAAGGAATCCAGTTTCTACTCTAATTTTACCTCTGATAATGTGAGTAGACTCTGACAAGATGCCAGAGTTCTCTGGAAATCAGTTATGCCCTGGGAGGATTCTACAAGCTCAGGACCTGTGAGTGGTGATTATTTCTCTGCTTCTTTACCAAAGCTTTGATTCTATCCTTAGGGGGACCAGGGCCAGCTCTATTGTCCAGCCTGGGACATGAGGGCTGGTATATAGTAGGTGTTCAGCAAACATCTGAATGAACAGAATAATTCCAAGGTAGGAAATCAAGTCTTGGGAACTAGTCCTTGTTTTGAATTCTGCTGAGATTCTTGAACAATTTCTGTCTCTTTGTGATTCAGTATTCCTAGCTTTACATTAGAGATAGTTGAAGAAGTATCCACCATAAACAAAACCTAGTGGTTTGGCAGAATTCTCTAAATTAAGATCGTAAGTTTATTGTGATGATGTTAGCAGAATAGGAGTGAGACCAATTCTTTAATTTTGCTACAATTTATGTTAAAATTTAGTTAAATTTAATTAATGTTCAAATGGACATTAACTCAGTTGAAATATTATGCTGTTATTTGTAATCGAGTTGGAATTGACTCGTAGTTACCTTCCAACAGGCTCTCAGAGGTTGTGTAAATTGCAAGATTTCCCATTTTCCTTTAGCTGAGAAACTGGTGGATTCAAACTGCTTGTCACTGTGTTGGTAGTACAATTCCTTACCACTAAGCTACCAGAACTGAAGTGTGAGCACATACAAGTTGTTTGTTGGTTTTTACCGTCGAGTTGGAACCGACCCATAGCTGACCTTCCGTGATGTTTGCGTACGTGCTGTGACAGCTGTGCTGAAATCATCCTTTTGAACCTCTAGCTGATCCCACATCTTGATCAATGGCTTCAAGATCCCCATACCACAAACTTGGACTTCATCCTGACGTCCCCCACCTCCAATGCCTCCCTATCTACTTGGTTAAGAAGACCCACACATTCTAGCTCTTTAACGCTCTCTTGAGTAATTTCTTTCCCCTTTACTGTTACGCCCTTAATTCAGCTTGCTAACTTGTTCCACCTGGTTTATTAAAGCAATCTCCTTACTGTGTTTTGCACTTTAGGGGGGATGGGGACACCTTCTAAAGCCCAGCTTTCACCCTTTTACTTCCGCATACTTAACCCCTGTGTCCTCAGGATCAGCCTCAAGCACTGGTTGACCTCTCCACAGTCTCTTCCACCCGTGTCAGTCCCTGGAGTTCTTGAACTTTTGACTGCTCCTGGGAAGTCCCATGACATCTCACACCCTGGCACTGGAATGCCCCCTTCACAAGCCCCTGGCACACCTCAGGGCTGTGTAGGTGTTAACACAATTACATAAGCAGTGGGGCATTCTTTCTGGAACTTGCTTTTCTTTGGAATTTGCTTTAGGAGGAAGTCCTCAATTTTTCACGACTCATGTTGATCTAGGTTGACTTCTGTCTAGCATTTCACAATGACAAACATTCATTTGCCTGCGAACAAAGGTGATGTTCACTCGTTTTTCTACTAAAATTCTGCAGCATGTAAACCAAAAAGCCTCAAGTTGATTCCAACTCACAGGGATCATTCACATAATAACCTTGTAACTTTCTGCAGTGATCATACACTCAAAATTCAACCTAATGGGGATGTCAGGGTGTGGAGTGTGCTTAGCTCAAGAACATATGTAGGTCTTTCTAACTTTGTTGGTGTTCTGTGTCGTTGAGTAGGAACTGACTCATAGCTGACCCTCCAGCGGGATTTCAAAGGCAGTAAATCACCCAGGAGGAGATTGTCCATCCTTTCCCCTCAGAGCAGCTGGTGAATTTGAGCTGTGATGACAGTGCAGCTTCTTACAAGAGTCGGCCAATATTATGTGGGAATTCCCATCAATGCACATTCTTACCAGTACTTAATATAGTTAGTTTTTTTTAAATTTTCCTAAGTCTGGTGGGTGTCAAATAATAAATATCTCACTGGTATTTTAAACTGCTTTTTAAAATAAAAGTGAAGCTGAATCTCTTCTATCCCCCATTCACACACACTAATGGATCTTTTCTGGTTTGCCAATTCTTTGCTTCTTTTTCCACTTACTTGTTTCTCTTTTTAAAAATAATTTATAGAAATTATTTTTAAGGAATTGTGCTGCCAGCCCAAAGGTATGCACTTTGAATCCACAAGCTGCTGCACAGAAGATGGACAATCTCCTTGTGGAGGGTCAGTTACAAGCCAGTTCTGACTTGATGGCACACAAGACGCATTAATCCTTGGTCAGTCATGAAATGTGAATATTAATATTGATTATAACATCTTTTATCATAGGAAAGTTTTGCTTTTATTTTAAAGGAGCCACACTTTTCAGACTTTACTTTCATCATTTATGTATGGAATGTGCCTTATAAACTCTTTTTACCTTGTGGTCATAATGATCACTCCTGTATGATTATTCCCCTCTGTTTTTCCAAAACTTATTATCTACTTATATTATCACTTAAAAAATTCTTTTAAAAATCTTTTTAATTGTGTTTTTAATGAAACTTAATAGAAAAGTTGGATTTTTCATTTATTCATTGGTGCACATTTTCCTCCCTATCCCCAGCTGGGTTTTTTTTTTTACATCAGTTTGCCCACACAGTTTATGTACATTGTGTTTCACACTATTCTTCATTCATATTATTTCATACATTCACTCCCATGCATTACGTTTGATACAATCAGTCACCATTGAATCTTACCCGTCACTACCCAATCTTTTCAGGTCCCCACTGAATCCTTCCCATTTCCTTCACTCACTCACTCACTCCGCCCACCAAACTGTGCAACCCTGTGGTTTCACCCCTACCCATCCTCACCTCTCTGCTCTCGCTCCTTCTCCCGTTGTGCCTTGTGTCTCCATACATGTTTTACTCGTTATCCTCCTGTATTATTATTTTAAATATTTTGAAAAATATGTTCAAGTATTTGATTCCCCAAGACAGTACTTTTTGTTTGTGGGCAGTATTTGGAGGGCTTTGTTGTGAAGTGCTTTCTTGTATGACCAGCCTGACAATCCAGCATCTTCTACTTCTTCCATTGCTAGAAAATACACAATACACAATACACAATAGATCTTAGGGTCATTCCAAGTGATGTAGTGTGTGATGCTGTTGAGCTACTAACTGAAAGACTGGCAGCTTAAATTCACTAGTCTCTCTGTGTGTGGGGTGGGAGGCAGTGGGAGATAGCAATCTCCTCTGTATTGATTTATAGCCTTGGGGACCTGATGAAGGGGGGTTATAAATTGGAAGACTCAATGGCAGTGGGTTGGTGTTATTCTATTGTCTATTATTACGCATGTTGGACATGTTGTAAGGAGGGGCAGGTCCTTGGAGAGGGACATCATGCTTGGGAGGGTGGAGGGAACAGCGCAGGAGGGGAAAGCCCTCTATGAGGTGGATTGACTCAGTGACTAGGATAATAGGGATGGGAGTGTCAGGGACAGTGCGATTGGCACAGGACAGAGCGGAGTTTAGGGCTGTTGTACATAGGGTCACTATGAGTCACAAGCGACTCGACGGCACATAACAACAACAACAACAACTTTATTATGCAAACATCTTATTAACTAGTTTCTGTTGTGTAAAACTAAACTTGTGTTTTTGTATAGTGAATCTACCTAAGATTCATTTGGCTTCTTGAGTGTTATTATCAGTTCTTGGGGTTTGTTTTTATTCTCCTTTCAGTAAATGTCAATTCATCCCTAATTTATACCAGGAAAATAAGATATGTGCTTAGTTACATAGCTATAAAAATAGTAATGATATCACTGTTTCTACCGGTGAAAAGCTAGAAATAGCTCAGAAGAAGTTATTATTGTTAGGTGCCTTTGTGTTAACTCCAACTCATAGAGACGCTGTGTATAGCAAATTGAAATCTTACTGGGAGTTGTGCCATTAGATTTTACATAGAAACTCTTGTGTACCTGATTTATTGACAAAAGATGTTTTTAAAATATTTTCAGAGGCATAAAAGAAACAAAATAAAGTAAAATATTGTCTCACTTTCATAAAAATGTAGGTAAGCACAGAAAAGATTATCTGAAAGCATACAATAAGTTTGGCATCGGAAGAAATATGGGAACCTTCAATTTCTTTTCCCCCTTCTTTTTGTTTCTCTGTGTTTTCTGATTTTGTTGTTATTTTTGTTATATACCATTGAGTTGGAATTGAGTCATTGGGTTTTCAGAGGCTATAAGTTACGCAGGAGGAGATAGTCCATTTTCCCCATGAAGAGCAGATGCTGGTTTCAAACCAAATGCTTTTGAGTTAACAGTGCAATTCCTTACCATTAGACCATCAGAGATCCCTTTTTACTAGTTGTTTTTTACCATTGAATCAGAACTGATCCATGGCTTACCCTCCAGCCACAGAGGGTTTTCAGAGGTAGTAAATTGTGAAGAAGATTGCACATCTTTCTTATACTAAATGATATTTCAACTATCAAATAAAAAATGTCTCCTCATAACTAAGTAGAAAATAATCCCTCTAGTATTAAAATCATCAGAACAAATACATGAAAACCCTGAGGTCTGACTTATATTTCACAACAGATATATTTTTATTTATCAGAAAAATCAAAAGAGCCAAACTTACTCAGCATTTCTTAAGGTGAAAGAACTAAAGAATAAATTCAAGCCACAAGTTGCAATGCTTAAGTATACTATGGGCAGAATACTGAATGATTCAGAAAGCATTAAAAGAAAGGAGTATACAGAGTCATTGTACCAAAAAGATTTGGCTGACACAGAAGAATTTCAAGAAACAACATATGGGCATGAAGCAATGGTGACGAAGGAGGAAGTGCAGGCTGCTCTGAAGGACTTGGCAAAAAATAAAGCCCCAGGAATTGATGGAATACCAATAGACGTATTTCAGCAAACAGATACAGTCCTGCATGTGCTCACCAAATTATGCCAAGAAATTTGGAGGACAACTTCTTGGCCAACTGACTGGAAGAGATCCATATTTATTCCCATTCCAAAATAAGGTGACACGACAGAGTTTGAAAATTATTGGACAATATCACTAATATCACACACTAGTAAAGACTTGACCAGAGAACTATAATGACAGAGAACTACTAGAAATACAGGCTGGGTTTAGAAGAGGTCATGGCACTAGGGACATTATTGCCAATGTCAGATGGATCTTGGCATAAAGTAGAGAATACTGGAAGAATGTCTGTTTCACTGACTATGCAAAGACATTTGACTGTGTGGATCACAACAAATTGTGGCTAACCTTGAGGAAAACGGGAATCTCAGAACACTTGATTGTGTTTATATGAAACCTATATTTGGACCAAGGAGCAGTCCTCAGAACAGAGCAAGGAAACACTGCATGGTTCAAAATCAGGAAAGGAGTGGGTCGGGGATGCATCCTGTCCCTGTAACTTTTTAACCTGTTTGCAGAACAGATCATTCGGGAAGCAGGGATTTATGAGGAGAAATATCAAGATTGAAGGAAATCTCATTAACAACCTACGATATGCAGACGGCACAACCTTGCTTAATGACCTTGCTTAATGAAACTAAAGAATACCTGAAGCACTTGCGGCAAAAGGTCAAGGACTATAATCTTCAATATGGATTGAAGCTCAACATCAAGAAGACGAAGATTCTCAACCCTGAGCAAACTGGCAGCACCGTAATAGATGGAGAAGAGCTTGAAGTTGTTAGCAATTACAGCTTGCTAGGATCCACAATCAACACTCTTAACACCAACAGTCAGGAAATCAAAAGATTAATTGCATCGGGAAAAACTACTGCCAGGGACCTCTCCAGAGTGTTGAAGAGCAACAATGTCAGTCTAAATACAAAGGTGTGCCTAATCCAGGCCATGGTCTTCTCAATTACTTGTTATGCTTCAGAGAACTGGATAATAACTAAAGATGACAGAAGAGTTGTGGTGCTGTAGAAGAGTCTTGAACATCCTATGGACTGTTAAGAAAACAAATTGATCTGTTTTGGAGAGGGTGAAACCAAGTCTTTCCTTGGAGACTAGGATTTTGAATCTCTGCCTCACTTACTTTGGGCACAAGGACAGGAGACATCGGTTCTTGGAGAAGGACATCATGCTCGGAAAGCTGGATGGACAGCGCAGGAGAGGGAGACTCCGGATGAAATGGATTGATACAGTAACAGGGACTATTAGTGAGACTGACTCAGGACAGGGCAGAGTTCAGAGCTGCTTACATAGGATCGCTATACATCACAGGCAACTCAACAGCACACAACAACAATTACATACTATGACAGGTTTAGAAACAGGAGTGTCATTCACTTCCTAAAAAAATAACCGGTGATAAATGTTGATAGTTGTAGAGGGGCTTCAGGCCTTTTGTTCATAGAGTCACTATGAGTCGTGATCGATTCAAAGGCAATCAACAACAACAACAACAACTTATTATTAAAATATACCCCCCTTTCCAAGTAACTTGAAACCTCATATTTGTAAACTTTCCTGGAATTCTAAAAACCTATCTTTGTGGCATCTTTGAATTCCTGGAAAGAGGAAAACACGCAGTTGGTCAATGTCTTGGGAGTAGGCAATTAGATGTCAGAAGCTCAGTCAATGGCAAACACTTCTTAACTGCAACATTTCTGAGCCCAACTCAAAGGAGTATATTCTGACAAAAGGTCTGTCTGATGTCTATCCCTTTTCTCCTCTATTTTAATAATTTTTAATTCCAATAAGCATTTACATGTTATATAAACAGATACTAATTTTAGGGTTCTCCATGAAGATGAAGAAAAGATTGAAATTGTCAACAATCTTATCTCACTGGGATCCTCAAACAACACCCTTGGCACCAGCCATCAAGAACTCAAAAGACATTGTGCAATAGAAAGTCTACTAACAGGGACCTCTATAAAGGACTGAGGAGCAATGATGTCCGTTGAAAAACTAAGATGCTCCTAATTCAGGCTTTTCAATCACTTGTTACACATCTGAAAGCTGGACTTTGACTAAGGATGATAGAGGAAGACTCCATGCCTTTGTGTTGTGTTATTGGAGTAGAGTGCTGAATATCCCATGGACTGGCAAAAGAACAATTAGCTCTGATTTGGAGAAAGTGCAGCCAGAGTACTCCTTGGAGGAAAGTATGGTGAAGTTTCATCTCACATACTTTGGGCCTGAGGCTATTTCTTGAAAAGGGACACCATGCTTGGAAAGGAAAACCTTCTATGAGTTGATTGACACAATCTCAAGTAAATCAGAGAAGATGACAATGGCAAAAAATAGGACAGAGTTCAGATCTGTTGTTCACAGGGTGGCTATGAGTCATATTCGACTCGACAACACATAACAAAGAACAACAATCTGAAGAAGAATTGATGTCTTTGAATTGAGGTATTGGTGAAGAGTATCGTATAACCCATCAATGTAAAAAAGAAAAAACCAATCTGCCTTGGAAGAAATGCAAATAAGACATTCCTTGGAGGCAAGGATAATAAAACTTTGCTTATTTTGGAGCATGTTGTCAGGAAGGACAAGTTCTTGGGAAAAGGCAACATGCTGGGGACAGTAAGCAAAAGAGCTGAAGACCTTCAAAGAGATGGCTTTACATAATGGCTGTCACAACGTGTTTGAACATGGTGGAGGTGGTGAAGATAGCACAAGACAGGGCAGAGTTTTGATCTGTTGTTCATAAAGTCACTATAAGCGACTAGGAGAGAATTGCATCAATGGTACTGAACAATATCAATTACCAGAAAAGATGAGAAAGCTGTAAGCCCTCTGAGCCTGGGGAGTTTGAGTTAGCAATATAGGATGAGTGTCTGTCATCAGCCAGCCAGAACTTGGACCCTCTTCTGGATCCAGGAACTTAGGCTGTTTGAGCACCAGGGATACTTTACATCATCATAGCTATTTCTAGCACTTCAAAACCTATAGAAAAGTTGAGCACAGACAGTATAGGAAAAGTGAAGACTGAGGGTCTGATTATTTCCTGAGAACAAATGAATCTTGACCACAAATACACTTTGGAGAAGTCTAAGCCCAGAGAGTCCACAAAGTGACTTTAAAATATATATATATACACACACACA
>NW_006400059.1:2009403-2015638 GCF_000299155.1 Elephantulus edwardii
TGAGAGGAACTTGTGATGGACATCTTTTCCTCTCAGCCTTAAGGAGCATAAGACTTGAGTAGGCTGTGATTTCAGAGTCACAGAAGACCCCATCGTACAACTTACCTCAGCACTTAGTGAAGAAGACAAGCTCGGAGGGGTCAGCTTCTGAAGCCAGGAGACCTATCACGTGTTCTTCCAGTAGCAGTGACCCAGTGAAAGGTTATTATTCAACTCTGAGGATAAGACCTTGACTTAGTGTAGTTTCGTATTTGTTTTCACGTGTAAATGTATGAAAGAAAATCAGGGAAGAAGAAAATGAGGTGAGACTGGAGGAAGTTTCACCTGGTAGTCTGTATTAGAAAGAAAATTTGAAGGGAAATGCAAGACCTGATTAGGAACTTGTGGATTTCCACCATCAAAAGTTAAGAAGATACTGGGTCAGTATTCAAGAAGTATGTATGCATCAGTGGTCAATAACAGTAGCTACGATTTTATTTCTGTTGAATTTGAAAATTTCAAAAAGGAGGACCTTTTTTATTTTTTGTGTATCTTTAAAAATTTTTATTTTTCCATTAATTCATTCCAAAAGTTTCAATCGGACCAGTTGCAAATTAAAAAAAAAAAAAAAAAAAAAGGTCCTCCAGGTTTCATTCATTTCTTTGTTCGAATTGAGATGAAGGCTTCTGGGAGCTCTGGTGGCCTAGTGGCAAGAAGCTGCACTGAAATCCCAGAGGTGCACAGCTCGAATCCACCAGATGCTCTGCTGGAGAAGGAGGGACAAAGTCCTCCTGTACCTGTCAGATCCGATTTGACGGTACACACATACAAAATAATAAAGCAAAATAAATTAAAAAAAAAAAGATGCAGGCTTCTTCCAGAATTGTCTGAGCAATCCCAAGAGAGCCTTTCAATCTTTAGGTATCACCTCTACTTTCCGCTAAGGTCAAAGGACAAAGGAAGACAGTTAAAAGCCGTTTCAGCTAAAGCTGCCCCCTTTTTATTAGGAAAATCACAGCTTTCCTAAAAGCCCCACTCAGTAGATTTTTGCCTTCACCTCATTGATCAGCTTATATTGTGTGTTTTAACTTGCTGCCAGAAATTCTGGGGAATCAAGTTGTACAGCTGAGTGGTCAAAACACATGGGATTCCATTAGCAGCAAAAGGAGAATGGGTATTGTACAGGTGTAAGGTAGGTCCATCTGACAATAGTTATGAAACAGAGTTCATATCTTTTGTTCACGGGGTCGCTATGAGTCTTGCTTGACTTGACAGCACTTAAAAACAATAGCAAGGTATATCCATAGGGAACTGCACTGCTAGTAAACCAAGCAGTGATTCCGAGGAAGAAAGACAGATGGGCAATCGATCTCCTCATGTGACTTAACAAAACTGGAAACTCAGTGGAGGGTCAGTTATCAGTCAGTTTGAACTTGACAAGAAAGAGAAGTAAGTATCAATGTTTGGCACCATATATGTTTGTGAATGTCTTTTCTTTAACGTAGTCAACTCCCAATAAGGCTATATATACTCTGTTGACCTACTCCATAGGGAGATGCACTAGTAGCCCAAAAACTACAGATCTCTGGGAGTTAGAACCAACAGTGGCTCCGAGGCAGAAAAATGAGCAATCTTCTCCCATTTGATTTATGGTCTCAGAAACTCATTGGAAAGCCACTTAGTTCAACTTCAGTGCCACTGAGCTTAGGGAGCTTGGTTGCATGGTCCATAGTGAGTTTCGCTGTTAATTCAAAAGCCAAACATGTCTTCTAGTTCGAATCCAACCGTGACTCTGCTGGAGAAAGATAGATGGTCTCTTCTTGTGCCATTCACAACTTTGGAAAACACAACAGAGCATTGGTTGTGAGGCCATTCTGACTTGATGGCAATGAATTTTAGTCAAAAAGTTTTCAAGGAAAGAGTTTGTTTTGAAAAGAATATAGAAAAAGGAAAGAAAGGTAAGTTTTGCAGAGAAGAATGAGGAAAGCCTTGTGTGGGAGGATGGAGTTGTGGGAGAAACCAGTATTCTTTGCTTCCTGGTCAAGCTCACAAGCTCTTAATCACCCTCCTGCTTTTTTAGCTTCATCTTCCTGCTCCCCGTCTCCCATCCCCTTTACCAAGCAGAATCTAGACCGGAGACTGAACTTTTTTTTTTAAAAATCTGATTTATTTACAAAGTTTGAATACATTGTTTTTCACAAAATATCCTGCCCATTTCCTTCACCCCACCCTGTCATTGAATTATGCAACTCTGCTCCACCTCCTCACCCCTCAATTTCCACCCTTCCCCCTACCTTTGATCCTCATACTCATTCTATAATAATGGTTTTATACAGTATTTGTCCTTGTGGGACTGAGCTAGTTCACTCAGCATAATGCTTTCCGGTCCCTCCCAAGATAGGTAGTGATTTACAAAATGATTGCTCCTGCGTGCTGTGTAGTATTCCATTGTGTGAATGTACCATAATTTCTCAACCCATTCATTTGTGTTTGGACATTTGGGCTATTTCCATGTTCTTGTGATGATGACTAATACAGCTATGACCATTGGCCTACAGGCTTTTTTTAAATGAGAGCTAGATCAGGCACCAAGATCTTAAGCACTCGAGGACCTCCACTCTCTAAAATAAGCTGTGAACCAACCACTTTTCCCACGGGGTCATTTCTCTTTCCATCCCACCACATCCCTCCTCGTCTTGCAGAAATGGCAAAGCCGAAAGAGGACTCAATCAGCTGATCATCTGTTCTCCATTTCAGGCACAGAAAATCCAATCAGTGACCCCAGGACTGGATCCATCTGCCATCATGTCTCAGTGGTTACCTTTCCAAAGGAGATGGAAGGCAGGCCTGAGGGACAAGGTGGGGACCTCTTCTCAGCTCCCTACACAGAACTATGAGACCTTATTGGAAAGCTGCCTGAGTAATCACTGCCTCTTTGAAGATAACAGCTTTCCAGCGACCCTGAGCTCCATTGGCCAAGGACCTCTGCTGAAGAAGCTGCCACGTCACCTGCAGTGGAAAAGACCTCCAGTAAGAGTCTGGGGAGGGGCTTTTGAAGAAAGTATACATGTGTCAGTCCAGACTCTTCTTTGGAAAGATTGGGGCTTGCCGGTACCAGGCCTTACTATCTCTTGTTAATTCTCATGAGACAAGAACTACATGAGTTCCGACGTTCTAATTCTAGATAGAAATGATCCCCCACCAAGGGAGAGTTTAGTCCAAGAAGATCCTCTCACTGAGCCTCTCCCCAGTTACATGCAGAGTAGATGGAAGCATTGTACAGCCTCATCTGAGAAGGCCAGGGACCCCACCAATACCACTTGCCATGGAGACAAATTTTAATGGATCTCTAATCCTCACCGGAAGCAGGAGCGGCATCCACTTCCGAAATGGCTTGCCTCCGGAAACTCTATGTCCGAACAGTGCTCAGGCTGTTCGTTTATAGGGTTGCTATGAGTTGTCTACGACTCCACGGGCCCTAACAAAAACAACAACAAATACATAAATTAGGAAACTATTTATCACTTCAGGACCTTTGCTTTGTAAAATACATCAACAACTCATTTAAAAAGCAACTTTTTAATGTGGTCAGGTACAATCCATGTCTCCCAAAACTTGATGTACAAATATGATCAGGTTGTTTTTTGTTTGTTTGTTTGTTTGTTGCCAGTCAAAACAGAATAACATTTATTTTATTTTCTTTTTTTCAAAATTCACAATTTTAAAAAAAATTTTATTTTATTATTTTGTGTGCATGTACCGTCAAATTGGATCTGACTGGTACAGGAGGAGATTGCCCCTCCTTCTCCAGCAGAGCGTCTGGTGGATTTGAACTGCGCACCTCTGGAATTGCAGTGCAGTTTGTTTTGTTTTGTTTTTTTACAAATATGATTTTAAGAGCACACGGAGGGAATGGAGTGAAGTCAGTCTGTGCTACAAATTCTTCCTTCCGTACCTCCTGCTCACTCATCCCCATCAACACCTGGGGCTCTAGGTTCCACTCTCTGTCCCCCCGTGGGCTCCCATGTGAGCGGCCCAGATTCCTCTCTTTTTCAGAAGATCTTGGAAAGTGCTGACATAGACTGTCACACATCTTGGAGAACTAAGGAATCGAGTCCTTTCTGTGTAACAGAGAACAGCTGGCCCCCTCACTACTTCCATTACAGCCCACATGCAAGCAAGCAAAGCAGAGGAGGCAACTAAATGAAAGAGTAGGAGCGAGAGCAAGCACTTGGGGGTGGTTAAGGAGAACATGAAAATCTTTAGGAAAATGAGAATACCCCCTTTAAAAGTGCATTCCTTTCTAATAGAAACTAAGAAAAGTTACAAGTACCATTTCTCAGTAGCTTCAAAAAGTTGTCTGATCTCTAACTTAAATGAGCTGCAGAGAAAAGGACAAGAGAGCTAACAATGTGAAGAATGAACATCTCAGGTTTTCTGGGACAGTTCTGATTTCAAAGATAATAGACATCTAAGAATAGATAGTAGATAATCTTGGCTGACACAGAGAGTTAAACATCTCACTACTGGCTGAGAGGTTGATGTTGCAAATCCCACCTGAGGCTTTTAGAAAACAGACCTTGAAATGTGCATCTGAAAACCCTAAGGGGCAATTTTACTCTCCAGAGAATCTCCTAAGTTGGAGTCAACTTGAGAGCAACTAACAATAACAGAATATGAACTAGTAAAGACCAGTTTTCAAGGATGAGAAAATGCAGTCACTGCATCGTCTGCAACCTGGGTTGCTCAGATAGTTAAGTGATCAGCTATGAGCTAAGTGGTTGTTGAGTGCCTTTGAATTAGAACCAACTCAGAGCTGACCCTCCAGCCGGCTTTCAGAGGCGATATATCACATGAGACAAAATTGTCCATCTTTCTCCTGTGGAGCAGCTGGTGGATTCAAACCACTCTCTTTCAGGTTGGCAGCACAAGTCCTTACCACTAGACCCCCAGAACTTAGAGCCAAAAGATTAGTGCTTTGAATCTACCCAGAGATGCCTCAGAAGGCTTGGAAATCTATTCCCAAAAGATGAGAAACACTGAAAACATCTATTGAGTGTGTTTCTACGCAACAGCAACTGGTGATGGTGGTAGTAGCTCTAAGAGTTTCTCTGGTCTCAGTCAGAATGATGACCCTCTCTATTCCCTCAGGAGCTGCACAGCAATCCCCAGTTCTTTTCCCCCAAAGCCAAAAAGCTGGACCTGTGCCAAGGAGTGGTAGGTAAGTGTGCACCGTCCCTAGAGTTGCACGTCTGGCTGCCTATAATCCTGTCCCAGCCTCTTGTAGAGTGAAGTGATAAAGAGGGAAGAGAGATCTCAACAGTAGAGAAGGTACTGCTGAGTACAGCAGTAAACTCAGAACTCTACCCAGACATGCTCTGCTCTCTGCTGGTCCTCTGAGGACTCATGGGATTGCCACACTTCGGCTAAGCTCTCAGATAATTCCATTTACAGGCTCATAGATCTAAATTTTGTGTTGGGAAAATATGTTCACTCTAGTTTTGACAATGAGGTTCTTCTTGGACGACCAGCCTCCAGACTCTCCAGAGTCAAGTTCAAACCTTAGTCCCAATAACTGTCTTAGAATGAATGGAAATGGTCTATGGCCATCAAGGGAGACCTAATTCTTCTGACAATCATTTTCAGTATAGGAAAATGGAGTCCAGATGGGGTGACACTTTCTCTGAAGACCCTAAATAGGTTGCAGCGACAGGATGTTGGAAAGCATCAATGTGTTTGGGTCCAAACTCCCAGAATTCAGGCATTCAGGAAGTTAGGATCTGGTCCAGGAATAGGGGTCAGTTCTTGGATGCTAAGTAAACTCCAGCAGTGCTTCCAATAACTGGTCCTGCTTTCTCAGCATCTTTCTTCTCAGTGCATGCTACTTGTTAATAGTGCTGCAGTCTCAGAGAGGGTATGAGTTGGGATCTGGGCGTACAAGCCCCCAGTAGATGCCTGTTGACCGGAGCCTTGTGCTATCTGCTATCTGACTTAGGGGACTGCTGGTTCTTAGCTGCTTTGCAAGCTCTGAGCCTGCACCAGGACATCCTGAGCCAAGTCGTTCCCATGAATCAGAGTTTCACTGACAACTACGCTGGCATCTTCCAGTTCTGGGTGAGTATCCTGCTGATGCCTTACCCTCAAGACGCGTCAGGAAAAAGGGATCTTGAAAGAGTACTATGTCCCTGTTGGGCTAACATCTTCCACAGCAATACTTGCTCACCAGCAGAGTGCGCGCGCGTGCACGCTCTCTCTC
>NW_006400059.1:2015763-2040250 GCF_000299155.1 Elephantulus edwardii
TTATCTCTTTCTCTCTAGTTCTGGCAGTTCGGGAGCTGGATTCCTGTGGTGATAGATGATCGTCTGCCTGTGAATGAGGCTGGCCAGCTGGTCTTTGTCTCCTCCATCTACAAGAACTTGTTCTGGGGAGCTCTTCTGGAAAAAGCTTATGCCAAGTAAGACAACTGCCTGAATTCGCTCCCCTCTTTTCCCTCATCTTCTTTCTTCACTTGTCTATGCCGAGGGAGGGCAGTAGAAGCAGGTAAAAATTTAGATTTTTGTGTGTTGTATACCGTAAATCAGATCTGACTGGTACAGGAGGAGATTGTCCCTCCTTCTCCAGTAGAGCATGTGGTGGATTCGAACCACGCAACCCTGGGATTTCAGTACAGCTTCTTGCTACTAGGCCACCAGAGCTCACCAAAGCAGGTAAATTTATAGAGTAAGATTCTAAAGCATGTGTTAGTGGACACAGACATGACACACCCAGAGTCTCTATCTCCAGTTAAAAAAACATTCAGTATTTATTTTTTCTTTCCCAAGTGTTTGCAGTTGTCAAAGAGGAGAAAGGAATAGAAAGCTTTATAACATTTCTTCTTTTGTTCTCGGGATGGAAAGAATAGCATATCAAGGAATTCATGAGACCCGAGTGGACTATTCCAGGCTATATCATAGAACTTTTTATCCTGCTTTTCTCATGTAAACTGCTTCTCTGGACAGGCTGTCTGGCTCCTATGAAGACTTACAAATGGGGCAAGTGTCCGAAGCCCTTGTGGACTTCACTGGGGGAGTGACGATGGTCATCAACCTGGCAAAAGCCCCTGATAATTTGTGGGAACTCCTAGCCAAAGCCACCTGCAGTAGAACCCTCATTGGCTGCCAGACTCATTTAGGGGTGAGTCTGGGCTGGGAAATGAGAGAATGTCTACCTTCCTGTGCCTCTCCTTTGCGTCCACCATCTGCTGTCCTCTCCTCTGGGTGGGACCCATGACCTCCAGTCAAATGCTCATGTGGAGCACAGAACTGGATATCTGCATAGATGAGGAGATGTGAGAAGAAAGATGAGTGTCTAGAGAATTTCCAATCAATGCTAACCATGTGCAGAATACTTCATATGTGTGATTTATTAATGATCAAGAACATG
This sequence comes from Elephantulus edwardii, assembly GCF_000299155.1. Classification (NCBI taxonomy): domain Eukaryota; kingdom Metazoa; phylum Chordata; class Mammalia; order Macroscelidea; family Macroscelididae; genus Elephantulus; species Elephantulus edwardii. The sequence continues at coordinate 2,016,887 of NW_006400059.1, forward strand.
AGACCAATACCATTGGTATAAAACAGGACTGACATTGGGGTTGGGGGGGACTAAGAAAAGAGGGGATAAATAATATACACTGCATGGGAACAGATGAGGGAAAGAACTGCTTAAAAGGAATATATGATGAGGTATTATTTGTATGATAACAGTCCAGAATAAGAGCTGCATAGTAAAGTGGACTGGGCTGAGGGTGAGGAATTGTATAACGATGATTCTTTTTTTCAAAGAGAAAAGTGAACTGGGGCGGAGGGAGGCAAGGAGGAAAATGTGCAACAATGAATGAATGGAAATCCAAGTTCTCTATAAACTTTCATTAAAATCTCAATAAGAAAGACAACAGCAACAACATAGGACCAGAGAAGGAAGCACTGGCTTCTTCCATGCCTCCCTGTCACTCATTTGTGCCACCTCCCACAATTATAGCATTTCTGAATCGTATTTGTTCCTTCTACAACTGCAGTGATAATCACTGCAAGGATGGCTCACTGAATTATTAAGGATCTCAAATGTTACCAAAGAGTATTTGGGAACTCGAATCTACTGTATTTCCCGCTCATTCTCATCCCTGCAAACCCTCCAAACACTCTCCTACTTACCCTCCAACGTTCAGCATCCCAAGGCCTAAGCAGGAGCTCTCTTTTGCCTCTACAGGAGGAGAGGGTGCTAGAGAACGGGTTGGTTCATGGCCATGCCTATACGCTCACAGGAATCAGGAAGGTGAGTTGCAGTAGGCCCTTCCCTTTCTTCTGAAGCCTTCTTATCTCTTAAGACCTCCCACCAAGACCTTGAGTTATCTTCATGAATGTTTGTATCTGTACCCATTCTGCAGAGTAAAGTTCCTAGAGAATCCTCCAGAACTTTCCAAACCTGTTGGTGGGCATGCCTCTGTACTGATTTCTTGGACTATACATTATCCAAAATTTTTCTCACGTGTTCTATTCAACAGTCTCTCATGTACCCTCCCATTACTGTTTCTCTCTTAAGCTCTACTGGGCATTGAAGGAAGGACTACAAAGAGCTGACAGTCAAGTATGGAAACAAACCCCTTTAGAAAATGGTGAGAAATGAATGCAGACATGGAAAGAAGAAAGCAGACATGAAAGGTTTTAGAAGTTTGAAGGGAGGAGAGAGGGTGTCCACCTAGCTTAGCTGAAGGAAACCAAGGAAAGCTTTATAACATTGACATTTGAGTGAGCTTATGAAAGATGGACAGAGTTCAGATCTGTTCTTCATAGGGTCACTATGGGTTGCACTTGACAGCACCGAACAACAACAATAATGAAAGGTGGGTAGGTTTATACAAGGGAAGAACAGCATTCTTCTTTGGATGAGCAGTGTTAACAAAAGCAGAGATAAGAAATAAAAAGGTTTCGTCTCAAAGAACCCTTGACAGTCTCTAAAGTGCTTGATTCTCCAAAATTTCTCCAGTCTTTTTTCAGTTTCTTGAACTCAAACTTTCCTTCTTATTATACCTCCTGCAAGTATACTTGGTTTTTATTTTCATATTGGTTTAACAAAAAAATTGTAGGGTATTGTCTATATGCTGAGTACTATATAAATATGAAATTTCTTTATCCTTTTATTTGGAAGCTCTGGTGGCCTAGTGGCAAAAAACTGGGCTGCAATCCCAAAGGCACACAGTTTGAATCCACCATCTGCTCTGCAGGAGACAGGTGGGCAATCTCCTCCCGTGTGATAAACTTCCTCTGAAAACCAGCCAGAGGGTCAGCTATGGGTCAGAAGGTCAGACATGGGTCAGATTCAGATCCGACTGGATGGTATATATCACAACAACAGTATAAATTTTAAGCCACTTTATCCTTGTAAAAGGTCTTTAAATCAGGAAACACAGGAATAGAGATGTTAACTGTCTCTCGGTGTTATTGCTACACTTTCTCCTCTACCAACTACTCTTTGATCTTTGAGTTTCCATTTCAAGTTCTCATCTGCAGGCCCGAGTCTTACCCAGCCACCTGGAACACTTGAAGTTGGCTCTTGTCTATTCCCTTAAACTTCTCATTTTGTGCAGGTGACCTGCAGACGGATACCTGAATATCTCGTGAAGCTGAGGAACCCCTGGGGGAAGGTGGAATGGAAAGGAGACTGGAGTGACAGGTGAACTTCTGGGCCTGGCTGGGGGAGTAAGGGAGAAGCACGTGAAGGGTGCAAGAGAAGTTGCCTTCTGTAAGCTTATTAAAATGTCTTTCCCCCTTGATCTCAGTGGATCACAATCACTTTTAAACTATGAGAGGCCACCCTCACATTTGTAATACATTTCCCCGTACATAGACTGCACTGTCATTCCTTATAATGATGGAAACTAGTATTTCTTGAGAGCTTGCCAGTGCTTTGAATCATTAACAACTCATTTAATCCTCTAGACTATGGTGTAATAAGGTAAGTAGTTTCAATGCCCAGTTTACTGATGAAGAAAAGATGCCTAGATGAAGTGAGTTATTTGAGATTCCACAGTATAACTCACTCCATGCTAGTACACTGCTTGCTGACTGTGCACTCTTGGCACTATAGAATCAAAATGCTAGAATTGCCCTTCCTAAAAACATGCTCAAAATGTGTAAGACAGTGTTTCACCATTCTTGCGTCTAAGGAACATTCTGTTAGCACTTCCTCTAAGAAAAATTTATTTGATCTGTCAGTTCACAGTATATTCAACACTCACACCAACACCACAATGCAAGGCTTCAATTTTTTTAGCTTTCGTCTTCATTGTCCAAATTTCAGATGCACAGGGAGTAAATGAAAATACCATGACTTGGATCAGGCACACCTTAGTCTTTAATGTTATACTCTTGCTCCTTAACACTTTAAAGAGAGTCTTGACAGCAGATTTCCCCAATGCAACATCTCTTTTGAATTATTAATTATTGATATCATGGGTGTTTATTGCTTATAGTCACTAAGTTGGACAACAACAGCTGCAGGTAAAGTGCTTAAAGGTTATATGAATCTCACAAGTTTTGCTTTTAAACACTCCCAGGGTAAGATGTCTCTATTCTAGAGCTAATTTAGCTTCAACATTGAGGTAAGGATCTTCTGGATCCATACTGAAGGTCCTAGCATTCCTTCGGCTCTCTCAACTCTGATTGAGTCAAAGGATTCCTGACCTTCTGTGGGCTCTGGGAATTTTTCCTGCTTATCACTTTTAGGTAATTTATTCTTTCTAAGGAATTTTTGTTTTCTTTTTTTAAAAAAAATAATTTTAATGAGCATTTATAGAAATTTGGATTTCCATTCATTCATTGCTGCACTTCTCTCCCCACCCATTTCTCCCCCCTAGTTTGTTCCTCTCTTTCAAAAGTAAAAGAAACACTCCTTCCCTGGTACACAATCCCCCCGCACCCCTCCTACCGCCCCAAGTACATTCCACTATGCAACCTTAATTGTGGACTCCTGTGATAAACCTTAAGACCCTATCATACATCGCTTTTAAAGGATTTTTTATTTTTTAATCATGTGGGCTTTTACTTTATGTATGCACAAATTCTAGTTAAATTCAACTCAAAGAAATTCTGCACAGATTTCTGAATTTCTTCAGGTAGTCTCCTCCTCTCTAGTATTTTGACCAGAAGGTTCTAGACAGCTCTGGCTTTGCTAAACTCGGCACCCTCTCTTCCATTTAGCAGTTTTTAGACTTTTCTTGGACTCGTGGCAAACTGAATAAGTGCTTGGATGCTAACTGAAAGGTCTGCAGTTTGAATCCACAAGCTCCTTTGCAGGAGAGTGATGGGGTTCCTTATTCCATAAATAGCACAGCCTTGGGACTTGACAAGGCAGTTGTACTCTGTCCTCTGGGGTCGCCAGGAATCAGAATTGACTCCGCAACTGCAATGATCCTGGATCACTAGCTGAGGAATTGCCTTTAGACAGAAGGTCTGGGGAATGTAAGAACTCATCTCATTTGCTTCTTATTCTCTCTCAGAATCATATAGCCCTGTGCTACCTACAGTCTATGAAAATAATTGTTTCTTATGTTTTAATCCATTTTTCATCATTTATGGTGTAGGGTGATATAATCTTATTTGTTTATGATTAGATGTAAAAGTTCAAAATAATGAGTTGGGAAAACAAGTCATTTCAACATAGTTTTAAATACTAGCCCTGACATTTTAATAACTTTAAGCAAGGACATAATCTCTATTTTAATCTTAGCAGTCTGGTGTCTAAAATTATAGATAAAAATTCCTACTTTGTATTGTTGTTATCCTTAAATGAAACAAAATACGGCAATAATCCCAGTCCAGTTGATTAGTTCATAATAATTGCAGGATTGATACTATCTATTGCTTCCATAATATGGAGAGTGACATTTTGTTATCTGTTAGGTGGCATGCAAATGATGATAAATAAATAACAGCACTGTAAAGCATTTGCTCAAGAATTTCAAATACGTCACCCACAACCCTTTCTTCATTCCCCATGAAAATATCTTTCTGCTTTCAGCTCCAGTAAATGGGAGTTGCTGTGTCCCAAAGAGAAGATCTTACTGCTGAGAAAATATGATGACGGAGAATTCTGGTACTTGGCTTGGGGTCTCAGGACAAATGTTTTGTTTTGCATTGAAATGTTGATCCAGGAAATAATCAACAACAACACTTCTAGTTTATCAACTGACTGACGTAGAGAAACCGATCAGACAGTCTCCACTCAGTAGGACCTCACCAAGGAGCAGGGAAAACAGACGCACAATCAGGACTCCTATGAGAGGGGAACAGTGACCAGCATGGAGCTTGTGGGCATGAGTCTTTGATACAAGGGCAGGAATGGATAAAGTGACTTACTCTTTCTTTGTGTCTTTCATTCTGCTCTTTTTTCAGTACGCTCTATCCCAATGTTTTGTCTCTACTGCCTTGAAAAAAGCAATGACTACTTTTTTTTTTACTACTAGGGGTTTTTTTTACTGCTAGCTTTTTTATTTACGAAATTCTAGTTCAGACCAAATTCTTCCAATTTCACACACACACACACACACACCCTTCCCTCTCATCAGATTGTACAGCCTCATAATTAATCCCCACCCCTGCACATCCTCATCCTTCCGCTTGTACCTCCACACCTTGGATCCTCATACTCATTCTACAACAATGGTTTTATACAGTATTTGTCCCTATGGGACTAAGTTAGCTCACTTAGCATAATGCTCTCCCAAGTTAGGTAATAATTTACAAAATCATTGCTCCAAGGTGACTACTTTTGAGCCCCATGGCCTGTAATCCTCCTGAGCAGAGTAACTCTACCCTCATATAGCCCAAAGTTACTCACCCTTCTTTCTGGAATCATATCAAGATACCCCAAGCAATTGCTGCTTCAGTTTCTGACATGAGACTTATCTTTCCCCTTTACCTTTGCTTTTCATTGTTTCCTCTTTCAAATATCCCACCCCACACAGAGTGGCCATATCCCCGCAGTATCCTCTGATCTCCACCCGTCCAGTTCAGATTACCATGGCCCTCTCCCTTTTGATGGTATTTTATTGAATACAGGATTCCTATAGAAACTATTACTCCACAACTAAGAAAAAGGAGCAGCCTTAAGACAGTTTAAATGTCACAGATGACATTAGCAAATAGGAGACAAGATTTCCATCATTTAATGACTGGACATGGGTTTGTGTAATTCATACTGAACATTTTTTGAGCAAGCTAACTAGCTATGAATGCTTCTGTCCCACTGTTGTCACCGAGATCCACAGAATCATTCTTTCAGCAGCCAACATAGGAAGTGGTTTGCACCTAGACAACACAATGTCTCGGTAATGCCACCTCCTCACAGTGGACCCTCACTATGCCTTAGCCTTCTCCCATGGCTGTCAGGCCAGCTCATCTGTGCACCAGAGGACCCGGGAGAAAGCCTTGTTCTGAGTGACAGCTGGGATGCCCTCTGTACGTCTCATTCCACCTCTTTGATCTCAGTAATTAGATGACATCTCCCTGGTCTCTTGTGTTGGCCTCTCTTCCTTCCCACAGGATGAATCTGCATGACTTCAAAGTGCATTTCGGGTTGCTGGTCATCTGTAAACTGACTCCAGGCCTGCTGAGTCATGAGGTTGGCCAGAGGTGGACACACACCATTCGAGAGGGGAGATGGGTCAAGGGGAGCACAGCTGGTGGCAGACTGAAATGGTCCCAAGGTGAGCAGGGCCACAAGATACAAAGCCTCTGGGCTTCAAAATGACAGCTTTCCTAACAAGGGCAGGCTCTGGGCAGACCCACTGCAGATGCTTGTGCTCTTGGCAGTTTGAACAGGGCTTCTGGCTGATGGGCAGCTGGCTTTTGTTTGTTAAGCTATGTGTTTTGGTTCTGGACTATGACCACTGGGAAGATCTCTCTCAAAAGTCCACACTGCTATCAAGTTAGAACGAATTCATAGCTGGGTTTCTGAGGCTTGTGAATCACACAGGGGACAATAGCTCATCTCCTTCTCTCAGAACGGTTAGTGAATTCAAATTGCCAGAGAGGCAAGGCCTTTTGGTTAACAGCCCAACTCCCTGGTCGAAGATATGGCACTGTTTATCTGATGTACACAAAGCAGCAGCCCCATCGGCCAATTTGTCAGCCTGTCCAGGTGCAAATTTCAAAAGGGGTGCTTCTTCTTAATTAGAATGGAGAGTCCTTTAGGATAAACAGGAGTCCTGCCCACAGACTCATAGGCCCATAGGTATGCATGCTGAAAGACTAGGTTATATCTTTCTTGGTTACTATGATTTAGAATTGACTTAACAACAGTGTGCCTAGTTTCTGAGTTTTAGGGTAAGGTCATCCATATGATGAAGAATCTCCCCCTTAACGGCAAAAGTGAGGTAGTAATTTTACTTACCATGACTTTGTTACCTGATAGGGAGCTCTGGTGGCCTACTGGGGAGGGTGTTGCACTAGCAGCCCAAAGGCACACTGTTCGAATTCACTAGCTGCTCCATAAGAGAAAGATGGTCTTTCAGTCTCCTTCTGGGTAATGTACAGCCTCTGAAAACCCACTGAAGGGTTAGCTATGAGTGGTTCAGACACACGGCACATAACAACAACATCTTCCCTAATACTTAGTGGGGAGACAAACATTAAAAGAAATAAATCTAAATTCTCAAAATGGGGAGGTTTGGTGACAGGATCTTTTCCTCCACGGAGGTCTCCTTTGCGGCCTTAGCTGTGCTCCCTCACAGGCCCCAGCCACCACCACAGGATCTACCGTAAAGGCTGGCATTGCTGCTAGAATGTAAGCACTTTGCCCTCAGTTTACAATCCCTGACGCAGCATATGTCTGAGGGGCACGCACCTTGCAACAAACATTGTGCAGGAAATGGGAAAAAAAGGATGAACATATTTGCTGGTCAGCGTGTCGAATCTGATCTGAAGGAGAGTAGTGTGAAGAGGGACAGAGTTGCCAGTGTGCCTGGACAGAGCTGAGATGGGGAAGACTCCATTGAGGGGGGAGGTGTCAAGGAGTGACAGCTGTGGAGGTGGCCTTGAACTGTCACCTCTTAGTGACTTGGTGAGAAGGAGGGAGAAGAGGTCCCAGAGAGCCAGGTGATAGGGGATCCTGGGACCTGTTTTTCAGTTCATTTTGTTCTGTCCCAGGCACATTTTGGAAGAACCCGCAATTCCTGCTGTCCGTCTGGAAACCCGAGTTGGGCCAGCGGTCCCTGTATCCTTGCAAAGTGCTGGTGTCTCTTCTCCAGAAGCCCCGGCACAGGCACCGCCTCCGGACGCCACACCTCCCCATTGGCTTCTACCTCTTCAGGGTAGGTGAGCTCCAGGAACCCCATGGGGCAGAGCTCAGTGTGGGACTCTCCAAGAGCTCATCTTCTCCTTCATGTGCTCTTCATTGTCTATTTTCGACCACAGGCCTGGGCTCAAATCTATGCTCTGTCCCTTATGAGATGTGATCCAGAACAAGTCCCCTCCTCTCACCTGAGTATCACTTCCCTCATCTCTGAAATGGGAGTCATCATCTTCATACAAGGGGCCTGGGAGAGTGTCCATCTTTGTGCCTGGAACACAGCTGATAATCAAAACTGATTTCCTTTTCCTCTTCCAAGAAGCCAATTGTCCCTTCTCTTGCCCTTTTCCAGACAGTGTTGGATGTTGGGTTGGAATGGCACAGGTGTCTTGTGACCGTATCTCCGGGTGGCCACTGCCATAGTTTCCATCAAGGACTGGGTGTGTGAAATAACCAAATCCTCTGCTTAATGAGCTCTCTTTCCTTGTTTTTCAGATGCATGGGGTGAGTTGCTCTCTGGAGCAGTGTGGGTAATGTCGTGCACAGAGAAGCCTCGGTGAGATTCAGTTTGGCCACAGCAGCTTTCTGGAATGTCTGACAATAACACAAGCTGCCTGTGTGTGTAGCTGGAAAGAGCATCTATGACTCTTCTTTAAATTCAAGGACCTTAAGAATTCTCCATGTGTCCATGAAGAGGTCTCTGAACCTGGCCTGGCACATATATTTCTGAATTTATTAAATCTCTGAATAGATAGATACCCAGGGCTCATATTGAAGACTGTCACAGCACAGCAAGGACAATAAATCACAACCTTGCCCGAGTTATAAAGCCATGAAATAGAAGCCTGTAACATATGGGGCATCAAGAGACCATGCATCTCACCTCCCTGGGGACAAGGGACAGAAGCTTGGGGAAGGGGCCTAGGGACCCACACAGAAGGGCAGTCATTTCTCCGTGTTTCACTGGCAGCCTGGAGAGATCTGTTCAGAAAGTGCAGAACATCTCAGTCGCAGAAGGGTGGCAGCTGTTATTTTATTTGGGTGAAATAACAGGGGTGAAAAACTTCATTTTCTTAGGTAGAATTGAATCAGGAAAAGTGATTTTATAAAGAAACCATTTTGCACTAGGCCATGAGTTGTCCGTCTACCCCCCTCCCCCAACTATGTGAACACTGAATTTTTCAAATGCTTCTTAATTTGAAAAGAAAAAGTTATTTATATCTTGCCTACTTCTAAATTGAATCTGGGTCAACTTCCACCAAAAAAAGTGTAAACAGAACAAAATTATCAACCAGTTACAAAATTAAACAGGCAGAAGAAAAATAACACTACAGGTGGTGGATACATAGACAGTTGATTCTAGTAATAAAAAATGTCTAGGCAGCTCTCAGATCCCCTGTAGCCAAACTGCAGAGGGAACTGAATGACTTCCTAGTTCTCATTGTTGATGGAGCCAAGTATGCTTCATTAGGAGATGGGTTTTCTCCCTGGACTTGAGTGGAATTTGCTAAGTGTGTTTCTATGTGGAGAAAAGAGAGGCAGAGGAGAAGGAGAGAGACAGACTGAAAGAGAAAGAGAGTAAAAAGATATGTCAAGGAGAAAACAACGTGCATGCCACATGCAGGAACCCTATTAGAACCACTGATCTGAGTCAGGTCTTCTGAGCTCTTGTCAGGCTCTCTTTCCCCAATAGGAGGCTCCCTCCTGAAGTGATTAGAATGCCCAGTTTGTCTTTGGGAAGTTCTTGTGATTTAGGTGGAAGATGGTTGGTGGTCCAACTGTTCTGGGTGGTCATAAATCACTATAACCTTGAACTTGCACCACACACGTAGAAGCAGCACTAGAGTGTCAAGGACACGGGCACTAGTATCGGGGTCCAGCCTCAATATATCTAAACCGTTCTGTGAGAGGAGGGACGAGGATTGAATGAAGGCTCAGAGAGACTACCCGTTGATGGCGAATAGTAAAAAACTTATTTTTCTAAAGCATATATAGGTTTTTAGAAGCACCTATCCAGTAGCCCTCGCATTATTTCTTTCTGTCCGAGATGTTGACTCTCAGGTCAAACATTAACTCTCACAGACCTCAGTACAATACAAAGATGTTTTACAGCATGTCTTATTGAGTGATCTAAGAAACGAAGAGTTTCAGGAGATAACATTCCCTAAGGTCTGAGACCTTTGGTCACTCTTATTCATTAATATCCTGCTTCCTTGAGTTGTATATTGCCAAGCAGATTTTCTAGTCAAGATGGAGTTAGTCTTGCTGGTTTCACAGTACAGGGCTAATCTTGCTTTGCAAGTAAGTCAGGCTTCTGACACACTAGGGTTTAGCTGTCCTCATTTTCAATCTTAGCTAGCAATATTACTATATTAAGAGATGGGTGAATTTGAGTAGATCAACTCAGATTTTTCAACTGCAATATAGAAATTGCAGACCCAGGGACATGTCTCACATCGTTTTACTTTTTTCACACAATGTCAAGTAACTGGACGTGCTTATTCCTATACTGATATGATCTCCACAGAGATGTCCCCTCACATATTTCTTTTCTCTCGCTCTCCAACCCTTCTCATGCTTCACTGGGGCAGGTTAAATGTGGCTAGTCAGAGTCACCTTAGTTCTAGCTCCTGGCCAAGTGTCTCAGGTGTGGCCACAAACTTGGATTGATCACTTCAACTGGTTCTCGACTTCCTCTGTTCACAGTACAGCGGTGATCAGCAGAGACTGCCTCCCGAGTTCTTCCAGGAAAATCCTCCCGTGAGCCAACCGGAGACATTTGAAACAAACAAAGAAGTGAGCCAAGAGCTATCGCTGGACCCAGGATCATACGTCATTGTGCCCTGCACATCCGAGCCTCACCAAGAGCTGGAGTTTATCCTGAGGGTCTTCTCCAGGAAGCACATATTTCAGTAAGGGTACAATCCTTCTCTGGGAGGTTAGGGTCCCCTGGGTTCAGGGAAGGTAATGAAGGTAAGGTTCTCTGCCACACAAGGAGGAACAGAGCAGACTATTCTGGCTGCCTGTATGAGGACCATCCATCCTTTCTTCCTCTTCACTTCCATTTAAATAAAGAAAATCCTCATGCTAGACATTAGAGATGGGAAGGTAGAGTAGTCACGATCCCCTCAGTGATGTCTGCAAAGAACACAGACCTGTAAGCAGTTAATCACATTCGCAGGTGAAGGAAGACATTGGAAAAATGTCCAAGAGGAACATTTGATCTAAACTTCCATGATCTTGGGGGAAATTGAGACAATTAATTCTAGGGAAATGATGATCCATAGACGATGCATAGAGTTTGTTAAGATACAGAAGATCATTATTAACTAATAGGCTCAGATGCTTCTGGGTGATGCACTTAAATGTTTATGTTGTTGAGTGCCTTCATGTTGGAATGGACCCGCAGCTGACCATCCAGTGGGTTTTTAGAGGCAGTTGATCACAAGGGAGGAGGTTGTCCATCCTTCTCCTGCAGAGCAGCTGGTGGAGTAGAAAGGCATGTCTTTGGGGTTGTAGTGCAGCTTCTTATCAATAAACCACCAGAGCTCCCAAACACCTTCCAAATCAAACATATTACTTTGCCTAATATTGATAGTTCTTTGAGGCCTACAGCAGGTTATTGACTCTATCATTATGACTTTTGTTTGATGATTTGCTTGTCTTTTAATATCCTGGCCATAGGTAGTTTGATTTCAAGACTCAACTACTCTTTCAGACTGTTGAGTTTTTAAATGTGAATGAAAATGATTCAGTGAGCTCACCTCATCAGCACTGAGTTGGAACCAACTCATAGCTGAGCCTCCAGCTGCTTTTCAGGAGGCTGTAAATGGTGCAGGAGGAGATGGCCCACCCTTCTCTCTCAAAGCCACTGGTGGATTCTAACTGCCTGAAAGGCACTGTTTGTAGATCAGGAGCAGAATTCTCTATGAACTCTGTCACCAGGTGAAGGCAACGGGAAATGAATGTACACCAAGAAATAAGCACAGGCAAAGATGTGAGGAACAGCACGAGGGTGTATGGAAGGCTAAAAATAGTTTGGTGTGCCAGGTGGCTGGATTGTAATTTCCAGGAGAATCGGTAGGTAATGCTTAAAAACTGGGCAAATCTAAGGCACCTGGAAGATGAGTTGCCAGGGAAGGAAGGACATTTGTTCAAAGATTTCTAAAGATAACACTCAAAAGAAATCTGTTTTTCTTTCTTTCAGTGAAATTGGCAGTCATTCCAATGTTGTCTTCTGCAAGGTGAGTAGTCCAGTTGAAATCAAATTTCACATGGTTAAAACTCTTCAAAGTCAAGATAGTGGATTTTTTGCATCATATGCTAAAGGAGACACTAGGAAAGGGGATAGGAAGAGCCCGGTCCATAAAGACCTTACTCTCTGATAAATGTGCCACGTCATCCGCTTATCATCATTCATCTCTAAGAGAACCTGCGCTCTGCTGTTGTTGATCTAAGAAAGAGTGAAAACAAATGTCATCAAATCCTGGTCATCCAGAGCCCTAAGTCACAGCTTTACGAGCTACCTCTATGTATTTTTCTGTTTCTAATTTCTGTACCTGAGAAAGCTGCTCACAAGCTTGTAAGACTCAAGTCTCTACCTCCAAATTAGTATATTAAACCTTGTCATTGTGGACTATGTTATTCCAACTGACCTTGATGTTCTCTGGACATAATCCTGACCTTTCAAGTGCAACAATTTTTCTCCTCAAGGGGTTCAATTATGGCTAGTAAGTTTTTAGAAGTTTGTGCCCCATATTGTCTGTTATGTATCATATATTTAAAACTCATATAAATAAAAGAAGAAATACCCTCTTCATGTTGTTATGAAGAGCCAGTTCTTAGAAAAGGAAATCATGCTTGGAAAAGTGGAAGGTCAGTGAAGGAAGGGAAAGACGTCAATTAGATGGTTGAACGCAATGACTGTAACAATAAGCTTCAATGTGGCAGAGATGATGAAGATGGCACAGGATAGGACAGGGGTCAGATCTGTTGTTCAGAGGGTCGCTATGAGTCAACTAGATGGCATCTAACAATAACAATAACTATATGTTTAAGTTATATGGACACACAACAACACAAAACCACCGTTATTTCATGTGGCCTAGTGGCAAGAAGCTGTACTGCAATCTCAAAGGCACTCAGTTTGATGCCACCAGCCCTTCTGTGGAAGAAGGATGGGCAATCTTCTCTCATGCTATTAACTGGCTCTAAAAACCTGCCAGAGGGTCAGCTATGGGTCATTTCTGACTCTACAGTATACAACAACAACTTTAAAATGTATGCTGAGAAAATAATTTGAGAAACTGGGCATTATGAAAAAAAATGTGGCATCAGGATTGGAGGAAAACTCATCAACAAACTGTGTTATGCAGATGACACAACCTTGCTTGCTGAAAGTGAGGAGGACTTGAGACACTTGCTGCAGAAGATGAAAGACTACAGCCTTTGATATGGATTAGATGTCAACATCAAGAAAATAGGAAATTTTACCACTTAGGCAACATCATATTAGCTGGAGAAGATATTGAAATTGTCAACAATTTCATTTTACTTGGATCCACAAGAGCACAACACCCTTGGTATCAACAGTCAGTAAATCAGAAGACATTGGTTAAGACTTCTGTCAGAACTTTTCCGAAGTCTTGAAAAGCAATGTTACTTGATTCAATCCACAGTCTTTGGAGTATCTGCTATTCATCTGAGATCTGGACAATGAATAAGAATGACAGCAGAAGAATCTTTTGTCTTTGAGTTGTGGTGTTGGAGAAGAGTACTGATTATCCCATGAAATGCCAAAAGAATAAATAGGTATGTTTTAGAGAAAGTGCAACCAGAGTGTTCCTTGGAGGCAATGATGGTGAAGCTTTGTTTCACATACTTCGGGCATGTTGTTAAGAGGAGCTATTTCTTGGAGAGGGACATCATGTCTGGAAAGGAGTCAGTGAAAGAAAGGAAGAATCTCAATGAGATGGATTGATGCAATGACTGTGGCAAAGGGCTCAAGGGTATTGGGAATGATAAGTAAAGGACAGAATTAATATATGTTTCTCATAGGGGCTCTGTGAGTCATATTCGACTCAACAAGACCTAACAACCACAACTACTTTAAAATGTAGAGGTACTCTTTGCTATGTCAATTGGGCATTTGGAATATATTTACATCTGTTTATGTTTACTAATTCTACAATTTCTCAATTTGTTACTATCTATTTAATTTTGTCTTCATTATAGTTTCTTTTCCTTTTTTGTCCTGTCTGGCCATTTTGATTTGGTATGTTGTTGTTGTTGTTGTTGTTATGTGCAGTCAAGTCACTTGTGACTCATAGCGATCCTATGGACAACAGCCCTAAACCCTGCTCTGTCTTGTGCCAATCTCACTGTCTGTGACACACCCATCCCGATTACCCCAGTCACTGAATCAATCCACCTCATGGAGGGTTTTCCCCTCTTGCACTGTCCCTCCACCCTCCCAAGCATGATGTCCCTCTCTAAGGACTGGTCCCTCCTTGCAACATGTCCAAAGTATGTCCGATGAAGACTCAGAATCCTTGCCTCCAAGGAGCAGCCTGATTTCACCCTCTCTAGGATGAATCTGTTTGTTTTCTTAGCAGTCAATGGTACATTCAATACTCTTCTCCAGCACACAGCTCATATGCTGGTGCTTTTGAATTGATATTCTCCTTCTAGCCTCCTTAGTCATTGTCCAAATCTCTGACACATAGCAACTGATTGATTATAAGAAACTATTAATCTGAATATGTTGATGTTGGTTGTTTCTGTATTTCTACTACACATATTATTGAGTTTTCCTTTTAAGTTACTGGGAAATAGTTTGATTCTTTTTAAAATTGTGCTTTTTGGAACTAGAGAAGCCTTTAGTCTAGAATTATTTTTTCACCACACTTTAGGGAATGACATTTTCGTACAATACCCAATGTCCTATGGATTGCAAAGTTTTTCACTCTATTTGATGGAAACATGCTAGGTTTACAGAAATCCTCTCCTCTCTGACATTCTGTCATGTGAACTCTGGCCTTTTTGGCCTTTTCTCACCCTTAGCTCCATCTCCTCATTTCACAAAGAATATCAGGTTTTATCTGGGTTTCCCACCCTATATCATAACCTGAGAGCTGGGAACATTGATGTCTATTGAAAGTCGCACTGCTAACCTTCAAGCTGAGAGCTGGGCTTGTTTGTTCCACTTCTCTCACCAATGACTGTACTCTCAGAATGAATGAATGTGCTGCCTTGTGTCCAAAGTCCAAATGTCTTTGCTTTGTATAATTCAAGTCAATTCAACCCTTGCCTTTGAGTAGGAATCAACTCATAGTTGACCCGCTAGTGGGTTTTCAGAGGTCATAAATCACTCAGGAAGAGAGTGCCAATCTTTTTCCAAAGTAGTTGCTGGATTCAAACTGGCTGCTTTGGGGTTGGAAGCATAACTCCTTATCCACTAAGCCACGAAAGTTCTCTTCTATAGTTCATTTCAGTTGTTTTAGGCAAGAAAATAGGATGACTATTACTCTATCTTGCTCTGAAGCATACTCATTGATCTGTTTCTAAGAAAGAGAAAATCTGTCTGAGGTTTTTCTCTAACCAATTTTCTTGCCAGAGTGCCTGGTCAGGGAATTTAGCCCACTTCCACTGTGGATGGGGCATGAGACCAATGTAGACAATCATATTTAGAACCAGAAACCAAAGCTCAAACGTCTGTCAAAGTACAGGGTTTCTCTTTCTGCTTTCAGACATGTATTCAGCAGTAAGACCTAAAGGAGAGGCTTATATACGCTGTAAGTTAGGATTGAGTCTGAATGCTTTCATCAACAAACATTTCTAGTTGGAGGATATGACGAGCAGTGTCAGAGAGAGTTGGAGAGTCATGGATTAGAGTGAGTACAGTTTCAGAGTATTGACTGAATAGTTGTTGTCGTCGTTGTTGTTATGTGCCATCGAGTCGTTTGCGACTCATAGCGACCCTATGTACAACAGCCCTATACCCTGCTCTATCCTGTGCCAATTGCATTGCCTGAGACACACCCATCCCAATTACCCCAGTCACTGAATCAATCCACCTCATAGAGGCTCTTCCCCTCCTGCGCTGTCCCTCCACCCTACCAAGCATGATGTCCCTCTCCAAGGACCTGTTTCTCCTTACAACATGTCCAAAGTATGTCAGACGAAGCCCCAGAATCCTTGTCTCCAAGGAGCAACCTCGTTTAACCCTCTCCAGGATGAATCTGTTTGTTTTCTTGTCAGTCCATGGTACATTCAATACTCTTCTCCAGCACCACAGCTCAAAGGCATCAATTCTCCTTCTGTCCTCCCTAGTCATTGTCCAACTCTCTGATGCATAACAAGTGATTGCAAAAACCATGGCCTGTATCAGGCGCACCTTAGTCTCCAGAGAGACGCTGTTGCTCTTGAGTACTTTGGAGAAGTCCCTAACCGCAGACTTTCCCATGGCAATACGTTTTTTGATTTCCTGGCTGCTGATGTCAAGAGTGTTGACCGTGGAGCTGAGCAAACTGAAGCTGTGAACAATCTCAATCTCTTCACCATCCATCCTGATGCTACCAGTTGGTCCAGTGGTGAGAATCTTTGTATTCTTGGCATTGAGCCTCAGTCCATACTGAAGGCTGCAGTCCTTGACCCTCTGCAGCAAGTGCATGAGGTCTTTCTCAGTTTCAGCAAGCAAGGCTGTGTCATCTGCATAACGCAGATTGTTAATAGATTCTTCCACCAATCCTGACACCACACTTCTCGTCATAGAGCCCAGCCTCTCTTATAATCTGTTCTGCATACAGGTTGAAAAGGTATGGAGATAGGACACATCCCTGGTGTACACCCTTCCCAATTTTGAACCATGCAGTGTTACCTGCTCTGTTCTGATGACTGCCTCTTGGTCCAAGTATAGGTTTCGCATTAGCATGATTAAATGTTCTGGGATTCCCATTCTTCTCAGAGTCAGTCACAGTTTGTTATGATCCACACAGCCAAACGCCTTTGCATAATAAATGAAACACAGATAGACATTCTTCTGGTATTCCTTGCTTTCATCTAAGATCCATGTAACATCAGCTATAGTATCCCTAGTCCCACGACCCCTTCTAAACCCAGCCTGGCCTTCTGGCAGTTCTCTGCTGATGTCCTGTTCCAGTCGTTTTTGGATAATCTTCAATAGAATCTTGCTTGCGTATGAAATCAATTATGTTTTTCTGTAGTTTCCACACTCACTTGGGTCACCCTTATATTTACGTCTTCTTTGTGTTCTGCTTAAGAAAACAGGACACGTTGTTGTTGTTGTTGTTGTTGTTATGTGCCATCAAAAATCACTTGTGACTCATAGCGACCCTATGTACAACACCTGAACCCTGCTCTATCCCTTGTCAATCTTATTGCCTCTGACACACCTACCCCCAATACCCAAGTCACTGAATCAATCCATCTCATTGAGGGTCTTCCTCCGCTGCACTGTCCCTCCAATCTCCCAAGCATGACACATTGGGTGATGGAATATGAGAAAAACAACATTTGTTAACTCAGAGGAATAGAAGCTGTGAGATATTAATATGTACATGAGAGTCCATTTATACAGATGATTAGTTAAGTCTTTCTACATTTTTATTCCAACAGGAAATAGTTGACAAAAATGAAGGGCAAGATGAATTCTTTACCAAACTTTTTGAAAAGGTAAGTAATTAAAGCATGGTTGTAGTGGAGAGGAGGGGGCTGAGGACAAATTAGAGAACAAAACTCCATGAACCATGGGTTTGCCCGTGTATAAGTCGTAATTTAAGTTACCTATCAGAGATTGAGATTGTTAGCAGCTTTAGTTTGCCTGGCTCCACAATCTACACTCTTGGCATCAGCAGCCAGGAAATCAAAAGGTGAATTGCATTGAGAAAGTCTGCTGTCAGGGACCTCTCCAGAGCAGCGATGTCAGTCTGAAAACTAAGATGTGCCTGATCCAGGCCATAGTCTTCGAAATTACTTGCTATGTGTCAGAAAGCTGGACAATGACTAGGGATAATAGAAAATTGATTCCTTTGAACTCTGGTGCTGGAGAAGAGCACTGACTATATCAAGGACTGCTAGAAGAAAAAACAGGTTCGTCCTAGAAAAGATGAAACCTGGCTGCTCCTTGGAAGCAAGGATTCTGAAGCTTCGTCTGACATACTTTGGACATGTTGCAAGGAGAAATGAGTCCTTGAGGAGGGATGCCATGCTTGGGAGGGTGGAGGGACAGCTCAAGAAAGGAAGACTCTTAATGAGATGGATTGATTCAGTTACTGGGGTAATGTGGGTAGGTGTGTCAATGACAATAAGATTGGCACAGGATAGAGCAGGTTTCAGGGCTATTGTACATAGGGTTGCTCTATGAGTCTCAAGCGACTCGACGGCACATCAACAAAACTAGCACTTCTCATTTATGTTCTTAACATTTTAGACAAATCAGTTGAGCCATTGTCTCTAGCAGATTCTTGTGAAATGAGTATTTGTTCCAGGAAATGACATTGATAAGGTGTAAAAGTGTTCATCTAGTCTTTGCTGCCTTAGAGAATATAGTCGTGTGATAAAAGTACAGAATCATTACTACAAAGGGGGCTAAATTGGGGCGTGAGAGGAGATGGCTGGGCCTTTGGAAAAGAAAAATGAAAAAATGCTCAAGAAGAAGATCCCTTAGTTGGGGACCGAGGGAAGGGCTGAAACTAGTAAGACATCAAGGAATAGAAGGACCTGGGCTATGCTCCTGTCCCCACCTTACATTCTTTTCATTGGAGTAATCCAAATCTGAGAACTAGCTGAAGACCACTGCGACTTCACAGCAGGGCTGTGAAGACTGCTCTTTCCATGGCTACAAATGATTAAGTCCAATGATATAGAAACAAGAAAAAGACTGGAAATCTGTAGTCTGATAATCTTAACTATTCTGTTAAAGCTGCATGGACATGAACTCCTTGAGTTAGGAACAGTCATTACTTAAACTTACAACTAATCTATCCCTTTTAAATTCTTCTCTAGTATTTTGTTTAATATAGCCAAAGAAGACAATCTACATTCTTATATTTTTGTTCATAAAAGTTTTCCTCCATGTCAGTGGTTTAAAACCTTTTTTATTTTCTTCAGTCCTTTTATCAAATGAAATCCCAAGGAGAATCTCAATATATATGCATGCTTGCAAAAGAACTGAAGATAGATATCATAAAATTATATATTGTGAATGGATCAGTTTTATAAGCTCAAATTTATGACACTTGTGTTTTATCTGCATGTTTTCATATGAGTGAACATAAAGAGTTGCTTTTGATGAATCTGAAGCTCAAGATGGTCCTATTTTATTAGCCATAAAATTTAAACAAAATTTCTTGTAGAACTTCTGAAATAGCCGTACAGAACCCAGTTTGGAGGCTTAGGGAATTCACCTCGCTAAGTGTCTTAGAACTTTGCATCTAGTAAATAAAACTCACTGTACAAGTTTTTATAAGACCACAGATTGGATTATACTTCCAATCACACTTTCTTTGTATGACATAGTCACTGGCTTCTGCTGAGAACTGGCATATTTACTGGGTGGAGCAGATAAGGAGAGGGCGTTCCCTGTAGATCTTCCCTCTTAGCTTGTGGCTCCTGTGTTGTGTAATAAGTCTTCAATAGTGTTGATTTTCTCCTGTTATTCTGTTTCCTCATTAGTATCCAGAAATAAATGCAGTTCAACTACAGGAGATCCTGAACCAAATGACCTGGCCAGGTGAGTATTTCAGGAGTCAACAGGACACAGAAGGGCACACTTTTCTGAGCTCTGGCTCAATTTCTCTGTGCCATGGTGGGATGTGTGACTTACTGAGTACTGGCCCCACTGAACAGCTATGTTTTATCCCGGGATAGGTCACGTTGTTTGACAAAACAGAAGAAGTATTTATGCAGCACAGAAAATCATTATTTCCTGATTTAATTTGGTTGAAAACAGAAAGATAGAAGCAAAAATAAAGATTTCCTCCACCTTCTATATCAAGAAGAAAAGCCGAGTGCTTCTATTCTTGGCACATAAATTCCATTTGGAGTAACTGCATTTACTTCCTTAATCAGGGAAATAATTTATCTGATCAGTTTATATTTAAATTGATCAATATAGAAAAAAATGTAAAGTCTATTGCAAATGAGTTGAATGGATGCTTTTATATCAAGCCTGGGATAATCCACAGAAAGGATTAAAGTCTATAAAAAAATACTTATATCTGTATTTGGAATGAGAAGAACATGAAAGAAATAGCCTGACTTCTCCAGAGAGGAAAATGAACCTTATGCAATTAAAGAGGAAATGTGATTGCTTTTCCTTTTAATGAAGCCAAAACATTAAACTCAGTCAAATTCTAGCCCAGGGTACAATATAAGTCAGGGTTTTGAAATAATTTCCATGTGATTTCTCAAAGCCAATTTCATTTATCAATAAAACAGGCAGAGGAATAGATCTTTGGAGTAGGAAACTAAATATACCCCAAATATTTTAGGTTGGTTCTGGAGGAATTATCTAGAAGAAATGGCTCGTGTGTATTTGAAAGAAAATAAAGGTCTCATTCACAAGGGTGTGAGATAAATGCTCAAGGACCATGTGGACAAGTTACATTCATTTAGGCCTTTGGAGAGTTCCTATATTGATGAGTCAGAGATTACTGCTGATTTTAACCAAATATTTGGTAGTCTCCCATGATAAGTGATGAAGTGGTGATTGGAAAATGGTAGCATTAGAGCACTCACAGCAAGTCATTATTTCAAAAGGATTATATAAATACAAAAGTTGAGGACTAATTCTAGTTGAGAAGCCTCAGATAATGCCCCTGATCTACTTTATTTACCCAATTTTGATCAAGCGCTTGGAGGAAGACATGGGATGCCGGCTTATCAGATCTACAGATGGCACAATACCGGAAGGACTCATTAATATAAAAGACAGCGGAATTGAAATCTAATATGTCCTCAACAAGCTGTGCCCAAACCGACAAGATGAAACATAGTTAGGATGAAAATAAAACACTGCCATTTTGTTATATTTTTTAAAAAAAAAATTGTAGCACACATTTAATGCAAAAGAGGCCTCATTTTTGTGGCAGTTTATTTGAAAGATATCTGGTTTAATTTAGTTGATCTCAAGCTTTGCTTGAGCTAATAATAGTTTCAAGTTGCTGCTTATTAAGCTAATACAAATTCAGGCTATATTTAATGGCAGCATTTAGATTCATGTTTTTGAAATTGTGTTCCAAGAAACATTAGAAACCAAGAGGTTTTAGTAAGTGTTCCATGAAATAAATGGGATTAGGTTCTGTGGTCAATTATGCTTGCAAAATTCTGGGTTAAACAAAATTTAATTGTTAGCTCTTTGGTACTTATCATATGCTAATGGTGCACGGTGAATGGAGAAAAAAGGCCTATGGATACAAAGTGTCCAGAATTTACTTGGTCACAGAACTATTTCTCTGCAAAACCTCTCCCTTTGGATATCATTTGGAAAACTGTAGCTTAAAACTTGGAAATGATAGGTCTGCTTAATCAAAGTACAGCTGAAAGGTTGTGTTCAAATTTAGGCACCATATTTGAGAACAATCCTGGAAAACTGATTGTATCTAGAAGACAAAGACCAAAGCTCTGGTGATAAAGTGAGTTAAGCATTGGACAGATAACCCAAAGGTCAGCAATTCAAATATACCAGTTACATCTCAGGAAATTGGAGGAAGTCTCCTATAAACAATTGACAGGCTTGGAAGCCCCATGGAGCAATTCTACTGTCTGATTGTGTCATTGTGGTTAGAATTGGCTTGATGGCACATAAAAACAAAAGGAAAGGATAATGAGAGATTATAAATAATGTCATCTGGGGAATAACTGCAGAAATTTTTAACGCTTAGAATGGAGGGTAGAAGATGAAAAGGAAACGAACAATTGGTACTTTTCTGGAAGCAGAACTAAGATCACTGAGTGAATATGACAAGAGGTTCCTTTGCATTGACATGGCAGGGTAGGGCTGGTGACTTAGAGCTGTCCTGCTGTGGCCGGATTTCTGGGTAAGAACTTGGCACTCATTCCTGACAGAACATCTGTCAAAGAATATGAGAAACAAACTTCTTGATTTGAGTGAGACCTTGGGCAGATTGACCTTTCATATATGAAGATCTGCAGTTCTGTGGCCCCAGCTCTGCCTAAGGACAGAGAGCTATGTCTATTTGACTTCGACTGGGGGGAAAAAAATCCTACTTGCATTGAATGTTTACACAGTCTTTTCCTGAATCCCATTGATTTAGGAATCACCTCCAAGCCTTCTTTTGCTCTCCACTGCTCTCTAATTCTCCCTTTGTCCTTTCACTTCAATGGTAGTTTTTAGAATCCATGGAGTCTGGATAGTATTACCCTTCTCTTTAGAAAACCAGTGGGCAGTGTTGGGCCAACCCTCATGCATACTCTTTCTGTTTCTGCACAGATCTGAGGAACACACAGCCCTTCTTCAGCCTTGAAGCATGCCAGGGGATCCTGGCCCTACTGGATGTATCTTTTCGGTGGGAAGGTGCAGGCTGCTGTTTTAAAAGTTTATCTCTGGAGCCTGATTGCCTGGGTTTGAATCCTATTACTTACTGTTTGTGTGATCTTGGACAAGCCACTTAACTCATTGTACTTCAGGGTTTTTATCTGAAGCACAGAGAGACTATGAAAACCTACTCTGATGGGACAGCACATGTAAAATGTTTATGATAGAACTGTCTGTCACGTAAGTGACCAATGTTGTTAACTAGGTGCCATGAGGCAGCTCTGTCTGACTCTATCCACAACAGAATGAAACCTTGCCACCGTGAAGACAGTAGCAAAAGTAAAGTGTGATTTAGTCCTTGGCCCACTCTGTGTTCTCAAGTAGAAGGTGCTAATTTGACCAAGTCACTTCAGAAGCAAAACTTACTTGATCTGCAGGCTATGGTATACCCATCCACTTTTAAATGCTCAAAAAATGATTAAGTGTAATTCAAAAGATACATCTATACCCATCCTGTGCCTCCTTCCATAGGTTTGTTTTAATACGAATAAAAAAAAAAGTTACTGTTTTTTGTTCAAACAACATCACATTGGCCATACCAAAAGGTCCTGCATCACCCTCCTCATCACCACCAATGCTGCTGTGTTCTGGTTCACTTCATTCCATCCTGGTAAGGATGAAGGAATTCGGGTCCGATTAACTAGTGAGAGGAGGCCAACCAGGAGTATCAGGCTCTCAACAGGACCATCCACAAATGCACGCAGATCTCTGGACACCCAGCCACTGTCCACAGTGCTGATGTAGAAATGTGCTCCTAGAACCTTTTACCTTGACCCTGTTACCAGCTTAATGCATCTGGTACTGTGAGCATCCAGGAATTCAGGGACCTGTGGAAGCAGCTGATTCTCTATCAGGTAAGAACCAATCGTAACTACTCTTAATGAGATGGGTAAGAAATAGAGGCTTTTCTAGTTGTGAGAAAAAGATCCAAAGTATGTTCTTTCCCTTCAGCCCTTCTCTATCACTCACCAATTTTTCTTTAATATCCCTCCCAATAGCTCCTCCTCCTCCCCTCTCCTCTGTAAAGCCTGTTGCAAAAACCTCCTGATTTT